>NW_024716703.1:20308525-20353525 GCF_018991925.1 Homarus americanus | reverse complement strand
ACGACGACGTGGCACAAGATGACGAAGAAGAGGAGGCTGATACAGTAAAGGAACCACACGTCGATCAGCTTGACGTAGGCGGTGATGGGGAGGGCGTCGGAGGTGGTGTTGGAGAGGGTGTACAGCACCAACAGCGTCGTCAAGCTCACGTTGAGACGAACCTAATGAAAGGGGGGGAGGGACCAGGAAGTGTTACTGTTGTACCTGATGTGGATGAAGGTTTTTATGAAGGAACTACAAATACTGAGTTGGGTCACCTATGAGTACTCACAGAGGCTCATGTACAGTATAGAGACTCACCTAAAAAGGAACTTAATTTGTGATCGTTCATTTGTAGAGAAGACTTAAGTTCTAGAGTAGGTCTACCCGTAAAAGTTCGCCTACAAAGGCTTTTTCGTA
Organism: Homarus americanus; assembly: GCF_018991925.1. Lineage (NCBI taxonomy): Eukaryota > Metazoa > Arthropoda > Malacostraca > Decapoda > Nephropidae > Homarus > Homarus americanus. The sequence continues at coordinate 20,353,126 of NW_024716703.1, read as the reverse complement.
GAGGAGTCTGTAGAGACTCACCTGAAGGAGGTCGACCCTGACAAAGAGGGTAGAGTAGCCGATGACGAGGAGCATGGTGGTGGGCAGGTAGACGCTCAGCACGATCACTGTCCATCGCCGCCTCAGCTCAAGCTCAACCTGTGGCAGTGACACGATGTGATAAATTTATAATCATATGTTGCAAGTTTTGCCAGTGATTTAATAACAGGCCGATCTCCGGATGATTATCTCGACTTTTGTGTTTAACTATGACTATATATTTTTATATACACCTACATGTGTAGGCCATACACCTCTTAACAAGTTAATCGCTAGGACAGTGTGTGAGAGACGTTCTACCAAGGACTGGATACTTCACAACACTCTTGCGTCACGCTCACCGACAGGACGCTGTGTCTGGTATGGTTGTTTCCTCGCTGGATGACGGTCACCTGTTTCTTGGCGATGATGTATGAAGGTAACTCCTTGTCTCCAAGGTACTCCACTCTCGCCCCGTCTTCGATGAAGGCCACTACCTCCAGCGTGACGAGGGACAACTGCAGGAGGACTGAACAACGCTGTGTGTCGAACGGGTAGTAGAACATGTCGAAGGGACAGGCAAATGTGCCACTGAAAAGAGTAAAAGTCAGGAGGAATGAGTGTGTTGGCGGTGCTGAGTCAATTATGTTGAAGATAAGGATAACGCCAATAAAGTATTCTCTTTGGCTGAAACATTTTGACCAGTATCAGCTGATGTACTTTATGACCAATTTTTTTTTTACTGTTTTGCTGAGGTTTTTATCGTTTGTTTTGAAGTGAGTTGAGGTTCGTTCATGATAGTGTTGAGAAACAAGACGTAAATCACACTGAATAACTTTAAAAATGGTATATATAATTCTCATCTTATTAAGTGAACGTTACATAATGATATAAACAACAGTAAAGCATAGTGCGGAAATAAAAATGCTTATAATCTAAATAAAAAATAATAATAAATATGTTACTCTTACATTCTGTTGTGTTCATTTGTCGCAGCTTTACATAAACTTTCTTTACAATAGTCCACACTTCTTAAGCTAAACGTAATTAATAAGTTAATTATTTCTGATATCCACTTGACCGACCAGCTTGAGAGACTCGCTGCCATGACACCATCACCACCTCAGCCATCACTTACCACAAACATGCGTTGACAACTTACATGTAATGTTGTTTCTGCATCAGTGTCGCGGAGTCGCCAGAGTACACGGTGTCTGCAGGAAAATAAGATAGTACTTATATATATATATATATATATATATATATATATATATATATATATATATATATATATATATATATATATATATATATATATATATATATATATATATATGCTGTGCATAAAAAAAAACACGAAGTTCCCAAGCGCTTTCGTGTAATTCACATCTTCAGGGGTGAGTACAGACTAAAATAGAAGTGCAGAACAAGTTATATATATACAGAGGAGGGTGATCAAGTCCACAGAGGTCAAGTATAGGTAATGACCCTACTAATCTTTTCCTTGTGGTTATCATATATATATATATATATATATATATATATATATATATATATATATATATATATAGCTCTTGAAGAAGCCTTAAACTACAAACTTTTTACCCATTTTGACGTCATTGAAGTCTCTAGGGAGAGGGCGGCCGGTCTTGGTGAGGTAGGTGGCCTCCTGGTGTAGCTTGATGTTGCCATCATAGAGTGTGGGAAACTCCAGGAGGGGACGCCACACGCCGCTCGCCTCCTGTGCCGACAGTCGGTTCCTCTCCATGATGTCCTTCAGGTTAAGGTACTTCAGCCTGGCGTCCTTCCACATGATGTCAGCTATCATTTCCAGCCTGATAGTGCGGCTTATGTCGTCAATCTTCATGAACCGGAGGATTTGAATGACGGAGGCCAACTGTACAGCCTCGCCCGTCATCATGGTGTCTGGCGGCCTCTCTGCTTGGTAGCTCTCCGGCATGAGGACTAAATTGCATTTCCTTTCATCCGTGAAGTCGCTGCAGTCGTAATTTAAATCACACCGTCGTTCCTTCGGTATACAGTCTCCATTAGCACATGTAAATTCATTGTCATCACAGGCTGAGAGGCTCAGTTCTAGCTCTGTGCCGCTCGACATAGTACAAACGGAGGAGTTGAGACTCCAGGTGTTCCGTCCGATTGGATAACTGTTCGTAGAGGTAAGCTTCAAGGATGCTACGAGAGTACTCTTCTTTATGTCCTTCAGGAGCCACTCGCCATCACCTACTGTGTATAACATAAACCCGTAGAAACCATGGAAATATGGTTTGCTGTTTCTGTACCCAAGAACTTCATAATAAGTCTCTTCCTTCCTTCGTAAACACAAACCTCTGAGGCGCAGCGGCGAGTCGTGTTGCTTAGTGCAGGGGACGCAGGCAAGCCAGTCAGTGTGGCAGTACACGTCCAGCCACAGTCCACTCCCCTGGGCCATGTATAAACAGTTCTCATCAGTTTTCCCGTTTGGTTGACCAGTGTCAAATGATAACTCCTCCACAGTTTCATTGTCAGAAATTTTGCGCCACGTACCTTCTTCCTTCTCATCAGTGAGTCCAATCCACAAGTGGTAATTGGCGGCACAGGTGTGGACGAACTGCAGCGACACGTTATGCAAATTGGTATTTTCCTTTACTGTCCCCGGTCCATAAATGACGTGGCCGACCCTTTGACACATTAGTTTCGAAGTTTCCAGATCACGTGGCTCAGGAAAGATAACGAATTTGACAGTTTTCTCACAAAATGTGTGGAGTTGTACCGTCTCAACCAGCACAGCACCAAACACTTCCAACTCATCCATGTCTGTCGAGAACACATTGCCTACATCATAGTGCCTGCAGGCCGACATGTCCTCAACCTCCTTCTGAGTGAGGCTTTTGTTCCAAATGTTGACTTGAGCGATGTAGCCGTGGAATATCTGGGTTATGTCGAACCCTCCACCTACTAGGTCCTGCTCCTGGCCCAAAATGAGAGAGCTGTTGAGCGGCAGCGGTAGTACCTGGGTAACGAGAGATCCTTGAACACGTTCCTCGCCGTCCACGAAGGCGCGGTACTCGCCCGAAGAGAAGACATGGCAGTAGTGTACCCACTGATGGAGCGCCAACTGTGTCGTAAAGTTCGGGAACCAGTATTGCTTGGAGTAGTTGTAATAGAGACTGTTCTTCTGACCTCGTCGATCTAGAACAATATTAAAAATAATTGGGTCAGTATCGCCATAAATATGCAGGATATTAACACAGGCTGGAATGCGTAATGAAGATCACAGTATTCAATACACGATATATTTCGATACTCACAAATGAGAAGAGAGTCTGCCATAGCATCAGACGCCGCCATGGAGATGTGAGGTTCGAGAGGGGTGAGACTGGTGGGTCTGACGCGGGCACACACACTCACCTCCTCTGAAGCAGCGAAACCCTGGCGAGACAGAGACGAGAAGCACCATGGTTTACACTTATGTCTCAATAGTTATTAAATAGTTACGAAGGTAAAACGTTCATCACGATAATTAAATATATGCGTTGGGTGTAGTCCCGTGAGGAGTCCACTTGCTAACACACAGACTTCTCGTAATTACTAAGCTAGATAAAACTCTCATTGGATTGTTACAGTCTCATAGTCCATGTAACCAGAAATGTTGTGAGCCAGATGGCGACATTAATCAGTACATGAAGTTCAAGGCTAACGAAGGGAAGGAGGGAGGGAAGGAGAAGGAACATAAATTGGAGAAATGGATTGAAACCGCACGACGTAAGTCCCGAAGATAAACTAACACTTTCACTTGCCAAGGGTCAGTAGTATAAGGATGGCAAGATAAAATGCCCTGTAACATTGTTTATTTTCTCATTATCTATAAATATGAAAACTCACTAATATATTTTGAGGAAATGGAGCGTTGTACACAAAGACCCGAGAGAGTTTGTACCTGTGGGGACGTGATGGAGCCAAACAAAGAGAACGAACAAATGACGTACTGTACATGCATCCGTCATCTTCACAACTTGGGAGTGGAGAACCAGCAGCTGTAAGTTTATGAGAGATGAGAGGACGTCAACCCACCAAGTTCCGCTGTGATATTGTTGACTTTGAAAGCAAACAATAATAATGGTTTGTCAACAAATAATGACCTAGAGTCTTTTTCCTATAATTTGTGTCAATATTCTTAAGTATACTTTGTGTTGGTTACTTTGTCCTGTGAGACCACTCCTTCTTGTTGGTAGGGAGGAGGGTCAACTGTTCCTGGCGCTACTGGGCGTCACTGATTACAGGGATTGTGAGGGTTTTTGATGCCTGGCACTTGTTTTGGACCAATCATTCCCGGTGTAAAAGTACCAAAACATTCCACCCCTTAAGGCACTCCGACCATTCCTAGCACTGTGGGGTGAACCATTCAGAACTATCAGTACCAGTTAACAAGTAACACGTGTACACAGCTTCAGCGAACAGCATAAGTCGTGTTTGAACTATAACTTCAGGAGTTCAGTGTACGGAAGGTATGACCGTGTCAGACTGTAAACGAAAAAAAAATGGCTTGCGAACCTGAACAAGCATCATATCTTGAATAATTTATAAAAGCGGAGTAGTCTCGAAATATACGAGACATGCTGATGTCCGAGTAAAGTATTCAATAGTGTTATACATAGTCGGAGGTGAAAGCTTAAAATAGGTAAAAGTATCAAGTGATGGTGTGAGAACACAACACACCATCATTGTAGTTTCTTATGTGTCAGAGAATTAATGTTGAAATTTTGGGATAGGTCGAAAGAGTTGAGTGACAAGATAAACAGCTGCACTTTAGTTTTGACTTTGGCATTGTTGCAAGCAATAATTCTCTTAAATGACAAAAGTATTGGTCTTTGTGGGTGAAGTATTGATTTCTGTGTGTCTGTAGTTCATAGCCAGTGTCCTGCAGTGTTTGTGACTAACAACAACAACAACAGCAATAATAATAATAATAATAATAATAATAATAATAATAATAATAATAATAATAATAATAATAATAATAATAATAATAATAATAATAATAATAATAATAATAATAATAATAATAATTATTATTATTATGAGAATATAGTGATACTCAATTACGTACACTAAATTGCAGGGTGTATTCCTCGGACAGACGGTATATACTGTATAATGACAAGGGGAGGTCATTCAACAACTTATCTCAGCACAGTCACAACACAAAAGTGAGATTGGGAAAGTCTAAACACGGGTTATTTTACGAGTTGTTGGTGATTTTTACAGTCTCTGGAACAGGGCTGTTTTTACAGCGATCAATACAAGGTTGGATGCGGTTGTGGCGTCAACAATTCGCGGACGATGGATCTCAGGTGGTGTGTGTGTGTGTGTGACAGGCGTAATAATTAATATCACTATGGAAATTAAGACGTACAGAGCTACTGAGTGAAACAGCGCATTATTTTAATAAATACGTTTTGTCCCTATGTTGAATGATTTACTAACAGAAACACTATCACATTACGTATAGTACGCGAGGGATTGAAACTCTGCAAGGGGGACAAACTCTTTCAAGTGTATTAAGGTCATAATGCCATCGGAAGAAATTCAACAACTGGGACAAAAGAAAAGACGAGCGGAACGCACTGTCCCTCCATCAGCACAGAGGGCAGGGGATAATAACAGGTCGAGTATTCTCCGACTGTTGAAAGAGAAACAACACTAACACACCGACTAACAGTGTACCTGATCAAGTTTGGCATATGCTTTGTTAGTGAGGGAAGGGTGGTCAAAAATACGTCTTACAGAATAACTTTTGTTGTCTTTTCATTAATTGTACTAAAATCAACTTCAACACATGTAGACTTTCGTTAATTTGCATCGGCCAGCAATCAAGACTCACCAACAGGACCAAACAAGGTTAGTTAACTCACCTTGAGAGACAGGTTGTAACGGAGGAAGACGTTGAGGAGTGGAGGTGCCCATATGTCCGTCTGTAGGCCAAACATCTTCACCTGCTGGTCGCTGGCCGCCTCCTTCCTCACCATGTTGTGGTTCGCTGTTGGGGAGACGACGGATGAAAACACGAAAATCAAGCAACTCGGCTTATTTCACCTGATGATTAATCACCCGAACGCCACCTCTAGAGAAGTTAGGTTAATGTTAGGGTGGTTATATAGGTTTGGGTGGCTAATCTTCATGTGATCGCACCGGGTATAATAAACACTAGTATTTATTGTTTCCTGCCTCTACTGGGAAAAGAATAAACTATTTTTAGTGTTCAGTGATGAATATTTTTCCCTTACAATAAACTACTATTGAGCGACATTCATTTCTTGTTATAATGCTTCTAGGACCCAGTTTCATTTATGAATCTACTGAACAATTGTTGTTGTCATCATTACAGTTACTTTCACTGATTTCTGTGTCAGCATTTGTATCTACAGTATATAGATAACTCTTTAGAAGTGATTACGGCGTTACATGACTCTACTGTTACGACGCCTGATGTACTAAACTCATAATAGTACAGTGGATTAAGGACGTTATCGTGACACGGTGGATAAAAATACTAAATTTACAATGGCCTAACCAATTCCAGATATTTTTCCGAAAGTTTATATTTAAGAGTAATAATTTATATTTGTGTTGTGGCCGTTTTTTCGTAGGTGGGGATTAAAATAGGTCAATATAAAAAAAATAAACATGCAGCATCTTGAAAATCCAGGATGGCCGCTATTTTGGGTTATTGTAATAAATATAACGTGTGATTATCCTCTTTTCAGCCTACAATGTTGTTCTTTATTTTACTATAGTGCTGTTTAATAATTACAAGTTTCCTCAAGAATATAATATTGGCAAGAAGCAGTGCCAGGACTTTGTCAAGAATGTGATAGAGAATCAGGAAAAAATTCCTTGGCACTCTTCAAGAACCACAAACAAAATGTTGCCTCGAGACAGGAAAAAGATTAATGAACTCCGGGACGTCACAGACGTTGGTAATGGCGTTACAGCAGTTGGTGATGATGTCACAGCCGTAGGTGATGACGTCACAACAGTTGGAGATGACGTCACAGCTGTTGGTAATAACGTCACAGCAGTTTGGGATGACGTCACAACTATTGGCGATGACGTCACAGGCGTTGATGATGACGTCTACAGCCAGAAGGAATCTACCCACGAAAAACAAGGGATCGAGTGTTCCCCAAAAAGTTGTTATAAAACAAAACTGACAGGCAACTGGAATGACTTCCTTAGCATTGAAGAGAACAAAGAGCTCTTCCATTTTCCAAAATCAAAAGTAGCAAATGTCACTTTACCACCACCCAAGATTGTTTTTATAACCCCAAATTGTAATCATGATGAAGTTGACACAAGGATGTTGTCCACATGTTGCACGCTCTGTAGCAGGGAAGCCAGATAATACAAGTGAGAACTGTGGACACACATGTAGTTATAATTCTCGTGGACACATTCCTTGAACTTTCTGCAACTCGACCAATGGCAGAGATCTGGGTAACTTTTAGAATGGGTAAGAGTTACACACACACACACACTATAACATAAATAACATCTGTTTCATCCTTGGTCAACAAGTTACGTGCATTACGATGTCACATCTGTTTTCAAAGAAAGGGAAAGCAAAGCAGTCAACGTGGTAGGCATATGAAGAAGTGACAGAGGCCTTTGAATATTTAGCTTGTAATCCGTTTGAGCATCTGGATGTGGATTCTGAACACTTCAAGAAGCTCAAGAGACTGACTGTTGTTCTTTATGACTGAACTAATACTCTGAGTTCAGTCAACGAACTGAAAAATAAAGATGTATTTAAAGACTGCTACCGACGGAAAATTCCCTTCTTCAACATACTCGTCGACCAGCACCATACACAGCAAACTATACCGTCATCATAAGACTATGGCTGGGTCTAAGAGTCAGGAACGTGATTCCAACCTGGTTAACAGTTCGTGCAAAGTGATTGTTTTGTACGATATGTAGGAAAGCTAATCGTAGATGTTCACCACTTTGCAACTTCAAATATAACGCGAAGGACTAAATAGTGAACTGAATTTAGACATTGAGTGTCACATTTTATAACATTTAAGATTGTCGCGAGTGTTTATCTTAATTATGACATAAACATAGATCCAGTATAATGGTAACAGCTAATCAGTGTGTTTAAAAACATTATGATCGGCTTTTATGAAATACAACAAATAAATGCTGACAAAACACAGTGGCAGCTTTCATTTGTGACGATTCAGTAATATAATGTACAAATGGCGGCCATATTGGGTTTTCACTGAACACAGGGAATTTTTCAACTTAAAAAAATTGACGTTAAAAAAACCATACTATAGATAATAAAAATATATCACCCAGGTCGTACAGCTGCACGGGACACACACTGAGCACATTAATAGCGAATAGGCTTCAAACGTCGGACGAAGGGCGAGATATATTACAGTTTATGATACACACAATACAGAACTGTAAATTCGAAAAACCCATTTACTATCGTGGCAGCATTTACATTCAGATAGAAAGTTTAAAAGGGAGCAGTTTGATAAATTTACTCAGACTACAGGTAATTTATCTACCTGTCATCAACTCAGGTATACATTCGTATGCTATTTGATGATGTTTTCTATTAGATTTTTTTGGTTACATTGTATCGATACACGTATACGCGCACGCACGAACGCGCACACGCTCGCACGCACGCACGCACACACACACAAAAAAAACACGCACACAAATAATAGATGACGTCAACAAAGGCAAGGTCAAAAGGTAAAAATATCGGAGCTTGATCGTTTAATTACTGAAAGCGCCCAACAGGGAAGCAAGCAGAGTTCATGCTTGCCTCCGTAACTCGCGCATTAAGGACAAGAAATCTTGAAGGGCCAGCTTGAAACGTCAGCGATTAAATGTTTAAAGCTCGAAAGGTCAAAACTTAAAGATCAAAGCTTGTGAAATCAAAGTTTAAGTGGTCACAGAACACTAAAATAAGAGGTAGCTGAGGCTCAGATTGGTAGACTAAGAGGGTACTGTACAATAAAGGGCTGGCCAGTTCACAGTCAGTAAGAGGTGTTGTCTTTACCTTTTACCGGAAACTAATTATCGACTTAGAAGATGGGTATCTCTTTCAAGCAACCATAAAGCCTGCCTCGGGTAATAAAAGACACCTGCTGATGGACCCCAGGTGTTTAGGGAGGGGGGAGATATAAAGGACTCCAATGTACGATTAAAAGATGACTACCTAAGAATGTTTTCTGCCTATGAGAACGTGTCTAGGATAAATTTAGGGCTTTTCACGAATACCCCCACCCTACCCTATGAATATTAGTCTAGAGGCGAAAAACTTCAATTCTTTGTGTGTATTTTTTTAGATGGATATTCATTCGATAAACGCCATCTATCACTCTGCCAGGAACGAGAGACTCAATGTGTGTGTGTGTGTGTGTGTGTGTGTGTTTGATTTGTCGTGACAAGTGTGGCGAGGTAGGACTAATCATTTACCAGTGGCAGGTTTTTCGAGATTATAAAAAAAATTAAATTTGAAGCACTACACATCGATGTATTGTGGCTGTAGTTCAGGTCGGTGTGAATTATTAACATTTTTCATAGAAAAAAATCTGGTACGAACGCAATTCAGGACACTCAATCTCTAACAATACGTACACTTCCAAATTACAATGATGTACACACAACACGCGCTTATACCAAGAGTGCAAACACACAAAACATACACAAACTGAATTACAACGCACACGTCAGTGCAATTGTCAAATCCTCCGCTTCCTCAAGTCCTTCTGAGTTCCCGCATCTGATCTCTTGAATGCCTACTCAACATTATTACTTCCCAAGCTCCCCCTGCCTGGTCTTGCTCCATAAATGCCACACAACGAGGAGTCCTAGAAAGAGTGCAGAAGAGGGCGTGCAAGAGTATTTCCCCTTCCGACTCAACTTATCATCACCATGACATCATCTGTAAATTTTGGGAGAAGCTTCTGCACCATCCTCGACACCGTCTCCTGTTCCCACCCGAGATTCCTCGTCCCCGAATTGCTATTCAACACTACCACTACAACCATCCTATACGAGCACGTATTGATCGCTATAAGAACAGCCCAATACCAACCACTGTCAAATTATCAACAACCCGTAGTTAATCAGTGTGTTCACTCCCTGCCAGGCTCACTTTTGTACTGTAACTGTGTTTGTCATTATTTATTACATCTATACCATTAATATCACTTTTACATTACTTGTCAATCAAGTTACCCATTCCACAATTAAGTAACTTTTATCATATCTGTTTATTGTGTATTTTCAACCTTTACACTGCCATTTTCTTTCAACAAATCGTTAATTATATTAGTCGACAAGGGTTCGGTAGCAGGGATCAGATACGCTGCACTTTATTATTTTTTGGGTGCTGATTAAAAATATGGCAATAAAAAATGTCAGTCACAAATTTTTATGATATACTGTATGTGTATATGTAGTGTAGGAATATAAGATAAGTACTTGTGTTGGTAGGGATATATTAAATGCAAGATTAGCAATACCGAACAGGAGAATGGAGAGAATACAACGCCGAGGCTGTGTTAATTCACCAAAATGAGTACCAAATGTACCTTCGGCAATAAGGCCCCGTTCCTCACGGAGATCTCCCGATACCTACACCACAATGTAACAAATTAATTCTTTTTGTTCCCTTTTATCCTTTATATCTACTTACATTTATATTCCTTATTCTTACTTCCACCACTTACTCTTACTCTTGTTTTACTTATTTACTCTATTATCTCATTCTCTTTTCTTCTCTGTTCATTATACTCGTAAGACTAGCGAGATAAGAAAGGTTACGGTGGCTGGAGTGGAGCAGGTTAGGGAATTAAGATACAATATTTTAGAGGAGAAATATGAAATACTTATTATTTAAAATTCACTGTATCACTGCATAATACCAGACATGCATGTCAATGGTGTAGTCAGCACACAGGGAATAAAGAACTGCCTCTAACGGTTCCTCGTTTATTTATGACATAATTCAAATTGAACAGCTACACTTCAAACAATAACCTATCTTCCTAGCCAGCTAACCAAGGGGTCCATGACTCACAATACATTTCGGGAAACGAATCAGCCTAATATGTACTCACATTTTAGCCGCCATATGAAGAGGCGACACACACGACACAACCACACTTAAATCAGACCAAACACAGACTCCGGAGTGCTTTTCAAACTGCCTCAACCCACAAAGAGACGCCACAACTTTCATGACGTCACGCCCCATAGGCTTCCTCACTGGTCACGACAGGCCTAAGGCCTTCAGTGGCTTGAAATGGCGGGGACACTCTGAGGCGGGCGGGAAACTCATGTCACTGTTACAACCGGCTAATGAGGAAGAAATCCCAGAATCATCCCATGATCCTTCTTTCATTGACCAGACTTCCAATGAACCACATCTTATAGATCAAAGTGAACTTAATGATCTTGTACGTGATCTCCGTCTGTCAAAACAGCAGGCGAAACTTTAGCATCAAGACTTCAGGAATGGAACTTGCTAGCAAACCAGACCAGAATATCTGGTTTTAGGAAAAGAAATATTACACTATCTTCATTCCACAGTATGCAGGATTCCCTCTGTGTGTGTACTAATGTAGATGGACTGATGTCAGAGTTGGGAGAAAAACATGACCCAAAGGAATGGCGGCTTTTCATAGATTCCTCCAAGTTTAGTTTGAAAACAACATTGTTGCATACTGGGAACCAGAAGCCCTCAGTTCCAGTAGCGCATTCTGTAGGTTTGAAGGAAACGCATGATAGTATGGAGAAAATATTGACCGCTATTAAATACAAGGAGTACAGATGGCAAATCTGTGGCGATTTGAAGGCTATAGCCTTTCTATTCGGTCTTCAAGGAGGATTCAGAAAATATTGCTGTTTTCTGTGTTTATGGGACAACAGAGCAACAGAAAACACTACAACACAAAGGACTGGCCAAAGAGAGAAGAGTTTGTTGCAGGAAAACAGCAACGTTAAATATAGTCCTTTGGTAGACCCAAACGATCTACTTCTACCTCCTTTACACATCAAGCTGGGACTAATAAAAGATTTTGTGAAGGCTATGGACAAACAAGGTGATGGGTTCGTGTACTTGGGGGGGGGGGGGAATTCCCACAACTCGGTGATGCTAAAGTTAAAGAGGATATCTTTGTTGGCCCACAGATAAGAAAGTTACTTCGTGATGCCAACTTTGAAAACAATCTGAATGAAAATGAGCTAGCTGCATGGAAATCCTTCACATCTGTAGTCAAGGGGTTTCTTGGAAACAAGAAGGAAGAAAACTATTGCCAACGTGTAGAGGAACTCTTAATAAACTACAAACCTTAGGGTGCAGGATGTCCCTGAAAGTCCACCTCCTACACTCTCACTTGGACTTTCTTCCAGAGAATCTGGGGGCGGTTAGTGATGAACAGGGAGAGCGATTTCATCAGGACATTAGACGTATGGAGGAAAGGTACCAGGGTAGATGGGACCCTGCCATGATGGGGGACTATTGCTGGTTTTTACAATAGGAGGACAATACAACACATAAAAGGATGAAATTAAATAGTAAATGGCCATACAGTGGCTAATTTAATACTTCTTGTGTCTTCTTACGATTGTTTTCATTATTTAATTTTAGTGTGATGACGTGGAAAAAAGTAACAGGAATAACAGGAAAAATAGTATTTATCAGTTTTTGTATTTGTAAGATTTATTTTTTTGTATAACAAATATACTGTACGTGCCAGAGAACTTTTATTGCTAGATTTGAAATCAGCACCACAAAATTACCATAAGGAAGCTGCTCTGAACCATGTTACGGATTTATTTGTTTTTAATTTGTTGCCTAGTGTGTTATTATTATTACACTCAGGCGCACACAAACACACACGCACACAAACACACACACACACACACAATACACACTCACAAATTACACACACACACACACAAACAATACATACACACACACACACACACACAAACAATACATACACACACGCTACAAGTACTACCACTACTTTGCTGTCATTTGGAATCGAGTATGACAATCATCCAGCTAAGATACAATGATATGAGCCCCCTCCCCCACCACACACACACACACACACTACAGCTGTTTTTATAAGATACAAAGAATTACTTAATAAATCTGGACAACTATCTGTTATGTTGCCAGAAATTGGTTTCATCCATCACCACACAACAAAGTCCCATTCTGATGAAATACTTTTTTTTCCGAAGAGAGAGAAAAAATGGTAACAAAATTGATCACATGCGCATTTTTTTTTGTGCCAATCGTCCGTTGTGTGTAAAGTAGCTTGGTGTTAGTACTTCGTTGAGTTACTTTTCCCTTCACCATTGTGTTACCTATGTTACTTGTGTTACCTATGTTACTAGTAGCATAAAAAAAAATAATGTATGCCTTAACGTCTTCATCGTCACTTACACAAAAGGAGAAGAGAGTTACATGAACAATAGACAAGTAAAAATATTGCGGTGACTAGATGCAGGTAAGACTGTAAACAAAATCGTACCTGAAAATATCATTAAAACGACTACTACTTGTGATCTGAAGGCCAAAAAGCAACAGACATAGAAATTCTACACCAAATCTTATTTAAACAAGGGAATTGAAAAGATAAAGATCAGAGCAAGTTGAGATTTCGAGTTCATGTTTATTTTTCGATTGTCAAATTCGCACGACGTTTGGCAGTTTACCGGCGCCACCAGCATTAAGCACTTACAGTACTTGAATAAATATTTACCAGCAAAAAACATACCAACAAGTATTTACCACAAAGAGTACTCACTCGCAGCCATACGTGCCAGAGAAAGTACTTACCATCAGCTGTATTTATCAGTAGGTAGTAGGTAGATAGGCAGCTACCAAACAGGGAGGTACTACCGCCTGGGAAGATATTGGAAGCATAATGTGTTGTCTAATGGTAGACCCTGCTGCCAAAGGGCATCACGAAAATTGTGACCAAGTCCCAGGTTGCTGATCTGACTTTCTGCCTCATTTACACACAATTGCAGGGTTTCAATTGTTTCTCTTACTTTAACAACACAACATACATATATATTGCTTCTCACTCTTGATCTTGTTTTTATTTTATTTCTTTATGGTTCTTTATTATTATTATTGCAGTGTTATTATTATTGTTATCATTATTATTTTAGTGTTATTATTATTATTTTTGTTTTTAATTTTACTTCTCTGAATTATTATTATTATTATTATTATTATTATTATTATTATTATTATTATTATTATTATTATTATTATTATTATTATTATTATTACCCCCCAGGCCCCGATGTGGGTCAGTGACCTGTGCCCGGGTGGGTTAATCCCCGTATATATAAAAAAAAAAAAAAATCAGCAAAAGTACTTATCAGGAATTTTTTAGCAAAAGTAGTTAGCAACGAAAGAACTTACAAGCAAAATTATTCATCAGCGAAAGTACTAACCAGTTATGTGCTTATAAGAGAAAGTAATTGCAAGAGAAAGCACTTAGTAAAGAAAGTAATTGTCACCAAAAGTACTTACCAGCAAAAGTCCTCACGTAAAAGCACTTACTCTTAAATGTACTCACCAGAAAGAAAGTACTAACCAGAAAAATTACTTTCCAACGAAAGTACCCACCAGCGAAAGTATTTACCAACAGCCGCACTCACTGTCAAAAGCACTTACCATCGAAAGTACTTACCATTGAAAGTAATGACCAGCAAAGGTATTTATCATAAAGAGTACTAGCAATCTAAAGTACTAACCAGCGAAAGTACTTACTAGCAAACGTACCTACCATCGAAAGTACTGACCAGCGAAGGAACTTACCAGCGGGAAGTACTTAATCGAAAGTACTCACCAGTGGGAAGTAATTACCATCGAAAGCACTGACCAGCGAAAGTATCTACCAGCAAAAGTACTTTTCAGAAAAAATACTAGCAATCGAAAGCACTCAATAACGAAAGTACTTACGATCGAAAGTACTTACCAGCACGGATGGTGGGTGATACGGTCAATAGCAACAAGGAGACGAGGAGCACCATCACCTCCAGGGGCACCAAGCAAAGGTCCCTGTACGACTCTTGGCTGTAGTGGTCGTGTATTGGTACGACTCTTGGCTGTGGTGGTCGTGTATTGGTACGACTCTTGGCTGTGGTGGTCGTGTATTCGTACGACTCTTAGCTGTGGTGGTCGTGTATTGGTACGACTCCTGGTTGTTGTGTGTGGTTATGGACAGGTGTGTACATGAACAAGTGTGCGTGTGTGGGTCACAGTCGTAGTCGTGTTGCTCACTACTGGACACTGACACGCGGCCAACGTTACTGAGGTGAGGAAGTGACACTGTGACAGCGCCCCAACTTGTTACACCAACGCTCCTGTGGCTGGACTTGCCCACCACCCACCTCTCTCCCCTCCTCCACCAGAATTGTGGTAGAGCTTGACGGAGGAGTGTGGCGAACTCCCACAAGTCTGGAAGGATACCTCACAGTGTTTAGTTCCATTTTACCTTCGACTTACACCATAGGTGTCTTAAGTTCCAATAATTAATTTACGGTGGAAAAATTATATTATGTGGCTATGTCTATGCAGTAAACTCTTTAATGGCGAAGAAATATGGAATTCTTGGTAATCATTAAAACACGAAGAATCATGACTTCTCAATATACCTACCGTCACGTGATAAGCAAGTGTGTTTAGCTGTGACCTAAAGCTTGTTATTTTAGATTCATCTCCTTCAATGTTAAGGGTTTCGTAAAAACGTGGTGGTGTGGTGGGAAGCGTATGGGAGAGGAGAAGGGTTGTGGGGAGTTTGAGAGGAGGGGGTTGTGTTGGGGGAAGAGGGTTGTGTGGGGGAGGAAGTCGGGGTCGTGCTTCCTGTTGTACTCTACAGGACACCTGGGGTGACCACCCGATCTGGCAGTAGACAAATAATCGTGACTTTTTCCCAAGGACTGGGTGAAAAACGTGTCATAATACGAGATCACTTCCTTATGGGCTGAGTGAATGGCCTCCTCGAGAGGGATATTAAAAGGTCACTTTCAAGGCATGAAAGGAGGAAAGAGGTCATAGTTGGTATGGTATTTATGGTATTAAAGGGAATTCATTTGACACCTCTTCTACCATCTTCTCAAATCACAGAAATAGGTGAAACACACACACACACACACGGAAAGACAGACACACCCATGGTGTGTGATACGTCTTGTGCTTAAGGGTCGTACACAAACGTCAGGAAACAGCTAAAAAACTAAAAATAAAATACTTCCAGAGTACAACGTGGATCATACGTCAGTTTATATATATATGTATATATATATATATATATATATATATATATATATATATATATATATATATATATATATATATATATATATATATATATGGCCAAACTTCATGCGCATTTACACGATGGGAGTTTCTAGGCTCCGCTAGCCGCGAGTATTCGCTCCTGGCGCTCACTTGTAAGGAGTTCGCACCGTGTAAACGCTTCTTTATGTCTAGTACAGAAGGGGGTGTGCACACACATACTCGTACACACACACTGGTGGAGTTGGATAGCCTTTTGAGCAATGATGCCAATATCCCGAATATTTTGAACCTCCAGTCAGACTGTATAACCAGAGCGGGAAACCGGGGACATAATTTCGAAGTACAGCGCATAATCAGCAATGGAAATACTCTTTTCTAGTGTTAAAGTAGGTCTGCACCAAAAACCTGGTACCATGCTGTCTGACATTTTATCTGGGTCACAGGTATAGTACTTGTACTCGAAGTCTGATCCATATCTGAACAACAGGTGTATGCCAAAGTCTGGTACAATATTGTCTCATAAAATCAGGCAAAATCACCAAAAGTCTGATACATACTTTCTTGACATATTCAGGCAACAGGTAGGGATCCATTGTCTGATATCCTGCTAAGTGATATTATACCGTAACTGATGCTTTCGCACCCAGTGGTTCTCAACCTTTTTCATTTTGGGCTGCCCGGACAAAATATGATAACCTCCGTGGCCCCCAGCTACATTTTCTTCGACGAAGCAAACAAATCAACGTCGCTCAAATGAGTAATGTCTCGTCCAGCCTCCCACTTTCTCAATAACTGTATGCAATCTATGTGGAAAAGAAGACACAAGGTCATGAATAAACTCCGGCTTACGACTGCAGATTTACCACTGGGCGTGGACATGGTCCAGGAGTTGGTGGCTGGTCCTCTCGTTTGCTGTTCACCATTTGTGCCCAAACGCGTTCAATGTTATTCATGTCCGCTCCTTTGCTGGGCCATTCCAAGAGCTGAAGGGTGTCTTGTTTTTGACTCCAGTGACGAACGACACGGGCAGTGTGGATCGGATACCTGTCGTGAATAAAGAGGACAGGCCCAGCTGGGAAAGGAAAATTCCTTGCCCGTAGAGATTGCAAGAAGCGTTCCTCCAGCAGTTGGATATATCTGGCCGCAGTAAAGCGACCCTCAATGCTGAACATGTCACCAAGGTCATGTAATGTCACCCAGCCCCAGATATTACAGGTAATGTGACCTGAACGGGCATCCTCATGATGTTAGGGCGATCATATCTGTGTGCGAAAATTAGTATCATTTTAATGTTTTTGCTGGGGTTATTCAAGGTTTCTTATATTATGGCTTATTAACCCTCTCCTATATTATTCACATTTGATTTTCCACCTTATGTATGATTAACGGCAGCAGTAAGACGAAAACGATTAATGGTAACAATCGCCTTATGTATGACTTAGTGCAACAGCACGACGAAAACGATTAATGGCAACAGTTGCCGTATGTATGATTAACGGCAGCAGTACGATGAAAACGATTAATGGTAACAATCGCCTTATGTGTGATTAACGGCAGCAGTGGGGCGAAAACGAGAAATGGCAGCAATCGCCTTATGTGTGATTAACGGCAGCAGTGGGGCGAAAACGAGAAATGGCAGCAATGGCCTTATGTGTGATTAACGGCAGCAGTGGGGCGAAAACGAAAAATGGCAGCAATCGCCTTACGTCTGATGATATCAGGCCATTATGACTGACTCATGTTCTTGTGTAGGTTATTAGTTGCAATCTTTGATCTTTGTTCAGTATAGTAAATTAAGAACTAATATTTTCTAGGGGTTAATAACATTTGTGGGGTTTTCGAGACTACTATTCTATGTTATGAATATGTGTGCTGGGGCGCTGCTGAGTAAGAATATGTCGGGTTGTGTTTTAATGGGAGTGTCAGTGGGCTAAAACTCAGGGAAGCGCCACCCTTGACCTCAGCAACTCCTGAGCTGGTGAGCTCACATTTGGACCAGGTTCATATTTTTCTATGCTGGTGATAGGAGTGTCTAGTGATGAAAGATGTGTTGAGAAATTAATCCAAATGAATTATTGTGCTCTTAATAGTGGTGTCTAGCGATGCAAGATATGTTGAGGGGTTAATCCAATTGAATTGTTGTCTCTTACACAATTAATATCTTTTTTGGTGCTGTTAAGGATGGTGCTATTGAATACAAGTGTCATATGCGTCTGTTTAACCCCAATCTCGGGAACACCAGTCCAGGCCACGGTAAATACTTTATTAATTTTGTTTGTGCTGGTTTGGTGTTCTGAGGGGCCCTTCCACTGCATTACCATCCATTTAAATAATCCCCAATAGGAATTCCGACCGGTTACAAATGGTAGTAGAGCGTAGTTTTATTGTGACTGGTAGTTCTGTGGTTGGGAGAATGAACGCAATTATGGTTTGGCTAGAAATGGTAGGGATTGAAATCTCAAGTCTACTCATGATTGCAACAGGAATGGGCTTTTTGTGTTTGACAGTAGGGATGTATCTGGGGAGAAAGAGTGACAGAGAAGAGATCATGCAGCTGGGGGTACAGGTGCAACAGATGGGAGAGGATTTCGTGGACCAAAGGGGGGAGTATCAGGCACGGGTGAACAAATTCAGGGGGGAGTATCAGGCATATATTCAAAAGTTAAGAGAGGAAACAAGGGGGGAGTATCAGACACATTTGCAGCGGTTAAGGGAGGAATTAAGAGAGGAGTATCAGGCCTAAGTGGAAAAGTTAGAGGGGGGGGGACAACGATAACACCTAGCTTAGTTGGGAGATGCACTAGACAGGATAGAAACATGGTATCAAACACAGCTTGAAGAGACAATGGGTGAAATTCGGAAACACAATACTAGAACTGGAGTTAGTTGCGGGGCCGGGTTGACCATTTCTAATTTCGACGGTAAGACAGGCCGGAGGTAGTTAAGTGGTTTAAGAAAGGTCGACCGAGCCCTCAAGCTGATAGACGAAGACGGCCGAATACATTTCATAGTACGGAATCTTTTCTTTTCATGAGTGGCAACATTACACTAGACTACTAGATAAATCCAGACTGACAGTGATCACACTTTGACTCACATTACTTAACCTTACTAAAATAATGGAATCCTTAGAGAATGGCACACTCCACCTGGTGAGAGCCAGATCATTTCAGTAAAATCGCCATACAAGTTTACATTGATTCGGCATGTTAAGGCAGGTACACAAACTACAGATAGTGTAAGCATGCAAACACTGGTAAACAGTAAGGCAATTAGTCGAAACGGGAAAATGATCGTAAATTCAAGAAACAGATAGGAGCACAAAAGGAAATTTGTAATACCATTAAAGTCTACAACTCAGATAAAAAATTGTGAACTATATGTAAGGTCTCAAAAAGTCGGTGTGTGAATATACATTATTAGGCCAAGCGTGAAAGTATACGAAGAACAAGAGAAAATAAATAAAAGATGGGAGAAGTAATGACGATATATACTGTACAAAACCGCAAAACCCAGGTAGGAATAGACACTGTTAATAATATTTCCTTGCAATCAGGGGCAGATCCAGTGGGGTGCTGGGGTTCCGGACCCCTTCCTGCTTTCCATAAAAAAAATCCAATACTTCTTTAATGTAGTATTGTAGTTAGATGTTTTTGTATAGTAAAAAGTAACTACTATTGACTTCAGAATATCTCTTAATATCAAGTGCACATGGCCTTAAAATGGCACCAAAATATCCATGTATCGGTCAGGGTTAAAAAAATTGACAAGGGTGGGGGGGATCACAGACCCCCCCACCCCCCCTCCCCACAAAAACCCAGCTGGGGGGGGCTCGCACTGGTCGCCAGGTTCCCCCACCCACAACTTCTTGGACCCCCTTTGGATATTCCTGGATCCCCGTAAAAAAAAATCACAACACCTTGTAACTGCCATCTACCGCCGCCACAGTCAACCTCTTTCATAAACAATAACAATGGTGTCTCAACTGATGCCACCAGGTATAACACTTAGTGCCGAGAACAACCAACAACTACAAGGGAGTCTGACGAAACATGCAAGACAAGAAGACAAATTGTTAACGTTCCTCCATGAGTTAAATAAGGCAAGATTTTTTTTTTAATACTTGGACTTTTAGTAGGTTGAGGAAAGTTAGGCCAGGTTCTCAAAGTTTTGATTGGTGTTTTTCTAAGTGTTTTAACCCCACATATTCCCTAATATTCCAAGATCAGCCCACTATCTAGAAATCATTGCCACATCTCCATAAATGGGTAAAATTGCAGTTTCACTCATATTTGTGAGTAAAGGTGTAGAATAGTGCTAACACCAGAAGTTGTTTGCTGATTTGGTTAAAACAAAAATTACACACTAATAGCATGATATTAAACACAAGGATGGAAACGACAATACATAAAACCTGACCTAACATACCCATAGGTTGGGTCTGTGGATACCTCTAACACTCACAACGTCATGAAGTCTACAAATAAGCCTTCAGTGTGTCATTATTCTTCAACATTCACAATATTGTTCAGTACTGTACTCTTCAAACTAATGTGAAGACAAGTAAAGTCATCCCTTCCACCATCATGCACACAACCACAGAGCTGGTTACCTGATTGCCTAGTTTCTCTTCATTTGCTATCATAAACACTAATAATACTCTATGGGAAATAAAAGTATTGTAATGTATATTTTTAGATTTCATATTTAGGATGTTCAACTCTTCTGTAAAGTACATTAGGTTGTTTTGTAAAGTCAATTTTTAGTTGTCAGATATAGGTACATACTCTGCTGTACAGTACTTCACAATTTCTTTTTCTGCTTTATTTTTGAAGTTTGATGGTATTAATGAAGATAAACTTTTACTTTTTCCTCTTCACCACTGATTGGTTCGGCTGATTGGCAAGTACTGGGCATGCACTAGCTCCTGAATGTATCTGAACCTGCTCCAGTGCTTGTCAAGTCCGGCCTTGAAAGAGCTCACACTCGGTGCCGTCACAACACACTCTGGCAGATTGTTCCAAGAGTTCACAACTGTCACTCCGAAAAAGTTACCCCTCACAGTTTTCTGGACTTGCGGCTTCTTCAACCTTGAGCTGTGATCCCTTGTGGGGCGAGCGTCCGCCAGCTCCAGGTAAGGACACTCGACTGAGTAGTGCCCTTTGAGATGTTTATACACCTCAATTAGGTCCCCCCCTTGCCTGTATGTAGTATAAGCTAGGCAATTGCAGGCGCACTAATCTCTCAGGATAGCTGAGGTGCCAAAGTGCAGGCACCAGTCTGGTGGCCCTCCTTTGGACATTTTCAATCAACTGACAGTCCCTAGCATATCTTGGGGACCATACAGGGTGACAGTACTCCAAACGGGGAAGCACCTCACTCTTGAAGATCGTAATGAGGGACAGACCGTCTAGATATCTGAACGACCTTCTTTTAATACCTAATAATTTAGTTGCTTGATTCACCTTCTCGCAATGGCCTGAGAACTTCAGCTCATTGTCAACATACATGCCTAAGTCCTTTTCACATTCAGTCTCAATTAATGCAGTTTCTTCATCCTGTTGGGACATGTGATATGCCTCCTTACCATTGATACTTCCCAGGTGCAGCCTCTTACACTTTGTGACATTGAATCTTAGCAGCCATTTCTTCGACCATTCTTGAAGTTCACAGAGATCCTTCTGCAGCTCTTCACATTCTGCTTGGTTCTTAATTTCCCGAAATAACTTGGCGTCATTCACAAACATTTGTATGAAGGAATGTATAGCATCAGGCATGTCATTTACGAAGCA
This sequence comes from Homarus americanus, assembly GCF_018991925.1. Lineage (NCBI taxonomy): Eukaryota > Metazoa > Arthropoda > Malacostraca > Decapoda > Nephropidae > Homarus > Homarus americanus. Next base: position 20,330,947 of record NW_024716703.1, on the reverse strand, counting down.
AACAAATAACAGTGGGCCCAATACACTGCCCTGTGGTACCCCGTTTGTGACAGGTACACATGATGATTTTGTGCCATTAATCACCAAACACTGCTTGCGGTCATGGAGAAAGTCTCCAATCCACACTAGGACATTTCCCCGAATCCCGTACCCTTCCAGTTTTCTTCCCCAAAATGCCTTTACCCAGAAAGAAGTTTTAACAGATGTCCTGGACAAGACTGAGGGGTGGGTAATAGAGCAAAGGATTTGTACTATATTTGCTTAACATTATGCTGTAAATTATGCCCAAGTTATAATTCCTCTCTTAATTGTTTGTTGCAGTTTCCCACCCAGGAGGATGCCCAATTTCACCAGATCCTGCAGGAAAGCCTTAAGTTTTTGGGACTTCAGAGAATGACCATAAGTACTACAGGTGCAGGTACTTCCTAGTGGATCACAAGACAAGTAAGTAGAAACCCATTCATATTTGGTTAGGGATTATTGTTATTTACTTATGCATTATTTATTACCAATATGTACCAAATTAAGTTAGTCTGTAAATTTTACCTTTATTAATATACATTCAGTGAGCATAAGGCAAGTGGACACTGATTGATATTCAGGATATCTTTTTACAAAATTTTTTGTATTCAAGGATGCATCTCAGAAGATTTTCAATAAATATAAAATGTATTAATATAATTTTTTTTTAACAGACCAGATTTACAACTTGCAGTCATATGTTCATGACTATTAGTTTTTCAGGATGGATCAGCATACACAGCTACTCATGGAGTCAATGGTGCAAGTGATGCTTTACAGAGACAAGCATTTACCCTTAAGTTATTCAAGATTGACAAAATGCTCATGAGCTGGTCAATCTTGATGTGACCTAATTAGGTAAGTACTGTAAATGGCATTGATGGTTGCTCTCCTGCACTTTTCAATATCGTCACCCTTTTTACCAGTTTACCCCTAAATTTAAACATACAATAGTGCAATGTCTTTGGTCTAAAGTAATATAATCCAAATTATTGGCTCCAACAGAACAGCCTGCATTTAGAAATTATGATACCCATAGGATGAATAATTTACTGGGCCTGTGAACATAAATTTTGTAGTTTGTAAAGCTCTAGAAAGCACTACATGTGATGCCATGATTCATCATTTACAACAATAATCTTGCTGAGGGTATTTATGGCTACAGGTATTCACTAATTAAGAATGGTTTGGTTTATGAAAATCCAAAGTTAAAAAAAATGTTCCATGATTTGATTTCAGAATGAAAAAACTGAATTTACCTCCAAAATTCATCTTTGTAATTTTTTTTTCTAAGTATAGTACTGTAATAATGAGACTATGTTAAAACAATGCAATATTAGTTAGTCTCCAAAAAAAACTTTCAATGTGTCATCATTCTACCACAATCAACGGGAGACAAGTACACTTATCTCCACCAGCACAGTCACTCAGCCAATTACCTGATTGTCCAATTTCTCCTCAATTATGTACCCATATGCAATACATTATATGTGGAAAATTAAATAAAAGAAAATCATTCTGTATTTTTTAATTTTATATGCTAAATAGTGTGTACCGTACAATAAAAGTGTAGACTTGTAAGAGAATTGTAGAATATAGAACGGAACCAAAGTTTAGAGGTGTGGATATTGCCAGCATTACAGACTGACAGCATCATTTGTGCCATGTAAACAAAACTGCTGGAATTTTGGCTGATGCAATAACCCATCAGGAGTTGAGTTTGTGTTTTTTTTTGTAGGGAAACGTACAATTACCAACAATTATATAATGGAACCTAGTACAATATACTGTAGTACTAGGTATGGGGTCATCAATATAAGTGATAATTATTTATTTCTAAGCAACATTAGAATACAGTACTGTAATGATTTTTCCACAACTTTTAGTTTCATTATATGTAACAATGTCAACATGACATCTCACAGGCCACCTCAATCCCAGTTTTTCCCCCTCCCAGTGAGTCAAGCTATTGCTAAACCGAATTTTAACCTAATATTAAGTGAGAAAGGGTATCAAATTTTTTTTTAGTGCTAAACCAAATTAATGCTAAGTGAATTAACACTAAATGAGGGATACCTGTATTGTATAGTATGCCATAAAAACCTAAATATTGTACTGTACATTGTTGTAAAATGTAGAATCTAGTACTGCTCAGTTGATACATGTTTGGACCACATCTTTGCCTCAATCACCACTGATGATGATGATGATGATGATGGTATGTACAAGAGTCTGGCACTCTCCAATGGAACATTAAGTGTCAGTTGAGAATTTTTCTATATGGGATGAAAACAGATTTAATGGATTGTAGTTTTTTGTGGTTATGTATATTGTCCATTGTTTGGTATTCAAACCTGTGACCCCCACCAACTATTTTTCCACTTCACATTTTAGCATCAGCTAATGGAACTAAACTTGATTTTCCATCATATATTTGCAATAAAACCCTTGTTGGCCCAATATATTTAGTGTAAAAATCCTAATGGTATGCCTTAGGCCCAAAAGTCAGTGTCATGCCAACTTTGAACCTCTGGGTTGACTCTTAGAATGGCCCTTAAAAATGTACAGATGGAATATGCTGGAATTTTAAGATGTAATATTCCTGACAATTATTCAATAACCATGAGGAACATATGTATTGTACAGTCAAACCATAAATTACTTTTACTCCTGGGTGTGATGGATTTTAAAATGAACACTACTGTACAGTACCTCTTGTATCATCTCGATAGGGTTGGCAAACTTGATTGTGACTTCATTTTCCTTATTCTTGTTTTTTAAACATTTTAATCTCATTAGGAAACATATAAAGAGTTCAACTCCAAATACGGTAAATTCCACTTTTTAAGTTGGAAAAATATATACACCTGTATGTATATTTTAAAAGCAGTGCTATGATGTAAGAGATGGAAACAACTTGAAAATCCGGCTGGATGAAACTTGACCGGAGACCTGGTGGCATTTATGTTTTGTAGGCTAAACAATGTGATTGAGGCTGGAGGTGCTTATACAGTATAAAGTACCTGTATTAATTAAATACAGTTGATATCTGAATATTGTCTTCCTATTAAAGAATTTTTTTAAATCTTTCACAAATAAATATAAATTACACTATTGTTTATTTCTTTGATTTTACATTTTTAAACAGACCAAAATTAAGTCTTGGAAAACTGCCAGTCAACTAAAGCAGCACAAGATTGTTATTAGCTGAAATGTCATTTAGACAATTTTCATTTCATATAATAATCACACCAATCTTTAATGCTATTTATTTAATCATTCACCAAGAATTTTATATTTGTTGTTTAATGATGTGACTACTGCAAGTCAAAATAGAAAAAAATAACAGTGCTGATATACTCTGATAATAAACACGTGCAGTGCACCCTCGTTTTTCGTGGATTTTTTATTTGCAGTTTTGACTATTTGCAGATTTTCAACAAAAATATATTTTCATTGCAACAGGTATTACTGATTTCATATGTGGTTGAATTGCACATGCGAACGAATTTCCACAAGAAACTACCTGATGTCACTTAAGCAGAGCGCAGTTTCCTGCCTCTCCTCTGTCTTACTCGTGTCCTCCACCAAACTGTGTATACTTCTCGCTGTGACCCGTAAGTTTTGTGCTTGTAAAATCCCATCATAGCACCAAAACGTTCTTCTAAAGGTGGTGACAAGGGTGGTAATTCACCAAAGAAGTGGAAGAGACATAGAAAAGTGTTGAATTTAGTCAAGAAAGTAGAAATAATAAAGAAACTTTCAGAGTGGCATGAGCTATGCGGGATGTTTTAGGGCATATAGAATGATCAAGTCAACAGTTCCCTACAGATTAATCATCATCCATCATCATCATTCATGTTGATTTTGGCCCTCCAACTACAAACACAAGTTTTTCTATCTCATCATGCAATTTTTCTCTTTTCTTAATTATGATGGTCGATTGCATACACACATATGCTACATAATTCTTTCCTTGTACTGTACTTTAAAATCATACTACCAATCGAATGATTCAGCCACATTTGTCATCTTATCACCCCTTTCCACTTGCTTTAATATTGCCAATTTTGTTTCTATTATGACCGTGCGTCTTTTTTTACTCTCACTCTTATCACTGGCACCAATCACTGGCACTACCTTTATGCTTTTCAGACATATTGGGGTCAATAATGTTTGTAAAAAGCACAAGAAATTAACTATCACCACCGTAATGCTGCTATTGAGACGACAATAACTAAAATGGCTGCCACTTGGCTGGGAAAGCTTGGAGTTGAGCACTAACGGCATCTATTGAACATACGTACAGGTAGTTCTGCTATAACGCGATAATTGTGTTCTTGTAAAATATCGTGTTATAGAAAATCGCGTAATAGAAATAACAGGGCTTATGGAGAAAATAGGGTTAGGTGCAGATTACTCGAAATCGAAAAAATTTAGTAGTTAGCCTAACACAAAGGATAGCACAGTCTAAATAAATGTTACATTCATATCTAATAATGAAATCATACAGTAAATTTAACACTTTACCTTGAAAAAATATGAATGTAACTTGATGGGGGAGAAGGGTGATTTTGAGGTTGATAACATCAAGCTTCTCTTCAAGTGTTATATCCTTTCTTTTACGATAATCACCGGGAATTCTATCATCAGAATGCTTTTTGGAGATATTCTTCTTTACCATATTCACAGTCAATACCACAAAATTGGAGAAATAGTAAGCAAAAATCGCGTTATAGCAAACAAGCGATCGCGTTATACAAATATTGTTCCGAATTCATAAATCGCGTTAGAGCAAATTCGCGTTATCAAAACACGCGTTATAGCAGAACTCACTGGTAGAACTAATGACTCTTGCGCTTTCGCACCGAACGGAAATTTGGACATATGGACAGGTTTGTTTGTATATATGGAAGTTTTTAAATTGAAAGTTTGTTAGTAGAGGAGATAAAGTTCTGTAATGTGAAGACATACACACTAGAGGAATTGCTTGCTGAAGCGAAGGTAAAATGGGATTTACTTCTGGTGGAGGGGTTAGGAAAACCTGTGAATCTGTCTGGTATATCATACCATAAGGTTTCTTGGTTATTGGAAGTTAATAGGTTTTGGGATACTGTGCATCTGATTCATTGTATCATGACTCGGAAGGTGGCGGAGAAGCCAGCTAGTATGGCAAGGCTGGAGTTAAATACATTATGTTAAATACAAATACCCCCCTGTACAGGTATCCCCAATTACGATCTCCCTATTTACGATATTTTGCTTGAACGATGGTGATGTATTAAGACCACCTCCCTATTTACAATCAAAGAAATTCTCGTGAACGATGGTCATTGCCCGGCCAAAATTGCCGACACATGGAATATGGAATGCATCTCTCACTGCACTTGTCACCGTAGCATCATCTACCCATGCGGTGCTATGTGGCCACCTGGAGCACGACAGACCCATACTTTGTTACAAGGTGATCACATCTGCCTGTGGTCGTTTAGCTCAATGATTATCGGTCAGTATTAGTGTTGTTACTATCATCATTTGTTTTTTGTTTTAACTTACAGTGAGAGGACATTAATAACCGTCACATTGTACTGAACTCGGTTTTTTGTGAACAGTGTCAGCTGCTATTATTTAAGATGAGTGGAAAAAGGCCATCAAGTGAAAGTGGTACAGGTTGGGTATCCCTTATCCAAAATTCCCAAGTCTGAAATGCTCTGAAATCCAAGTTTATTTCATTATATTTATGGTAGATAATACACTGAATACGGCATATATCATAATTTTTACTAGGGTAAGTATGTACAGTATGTGTAATGAATAAAGGTAACACAGACTGCTTAGCACCTCAGTCAGGTGTCATGGTGATGCCAAACAGACAGTAGTGATTGCTTACCTTTCTGGGTCTTTAGTGTACATCTTATCATATATTTGATACCCAAAATGATTAAATTATATTTCATAAAACTACCTACAGAGTACAAGACATATATCCATATGCTGTAAATGAAATATAAATAAATTTTGTGCATAGACTTGGGCCCTATCCCTGCTGGGTGAGCTACTGCATTATACAGGATATGTATACAGGATATAGGTATTCCAAAATCTGAAAATATCCCAAATCCGAGACTCTTAAGGCCCCAAGCATTTCGGATAAAGGATACCCAACCTGTAGTACTAAAAGAGCCCGTAAAGGAATTATGTTGGATATAAAATTTGATGTTTTACCGAGGTTTGATGCAGGAGAAAAACTTAGTCAGATTGCGAAAACATTAGGGCTTGCTACATCTCCCAGTAAATCACATTGCCTCACCTCGCCTCACTCAGCACTCAACATTGTTTGTGGCGAGTTAAATTCAAGTGTTTTTGTCAAAAAAAGTTTCTTTAGGAATGCATCTCCAATTACAGTATATAATGGAAGCCAATGGGAAAATGGGGTTCACATGACAGAATTTCACATTACAGTCAACTTTTCAAGGATGCAACCCTAGTAAATTTTGTTGTTGTACGTACTCTAATGAGTAACACTTTCCATAAATGTATTATGACAACATTATATGTGAAATTTCAAGGTGGGTCAGTGATTAAAAGAATTTACAAGAAATTGACAATGTTGGGGTTAGGGTTAGGTCAGTTGTTTGTGGAGGCATTACCACAGGACATATAAGGGATTCCCACTTTCTTGGTATGTTTTCTATTGTCACATGTGTACAGATTCACCAGTTAGCTGTGGAGCAGTTCTAAAACTCCACAGGGGTCTTTGACATGTTATGTTATCTTGTAATGTTTCTTATTTTCTTTTACTTTGCCAATTTACTAACAGGTCTGGTGATCAATCAGTTTTGATAATCACTGTTTGGAAGTGTTAGACAAGCTGGGTTTATTTTCTCTTGAGTCTTCATTGACAATTTTCCTTTTTTGTCTTACTTAACATTTCCTTTGTACCCAGGAGCGGATTAACCCAACCACGGGCCTGCGGCTGAGGTACATATGGGACCCGTCGAAGCTAACACAAAAATAATGATGCTCACATTATTTGTCTAAACGTGTAATAAAGTAAAATTTAAAAGATTCCTTTATATTTGTAGATGGTAATAGAACTTTATAAAAGTTTGTTTTATAACATGGAATTTTGATGTTTTAATAACCAAAAATATAATTGTTTTGAACACTATGGAGCAATTAAGGACATACTGTATTTGTAACCTGAACAATGCATTTCTCTCTTTCTTTCAGGTTTTGCCAACTTGACTTGTGATAATACGGCATTCTTATCCAGTGCCACCACAAAATTCATGGTCAATTTCAAACTCACTTGCGCTACAAATTCAGTTGCAGCCTGCAGCACCAAGCAACCTACACGACCGACTCCAAATGACTGACTCGGTCATTCAAAAGAACTAATTTGCTTGTTGCACTGTAGCACCATATGGCATTTGCATCAGATAATGATTGCGGTTGTCTTGTCAGTGGTTGAGCAAATGCAACTTTACACGCATGCCAGCTTATAAAAATCATGGGCCTGGGGCTTCAGCTTCACCAGCTTGTTGAATAATTCACCCGTTTGTACCCAGTTTTCCTCTTTTCTCAGTCTTGTGTTTGTGTCATTCTAGATATTACTTTTTTATATTTTACTCCTTGTGTAATGTGTCTCCTCTCTTTTCTCTCACTGGAAGATGGTCTCATTAACATGCAGGATTCAAGTCAAATATTTCTTTTGGTGTTGGATTTTAGCACTTGAAAATGTGGGGGTGACTGGTGGTCAATTTGCAAAGAAATTTTTCGATTTATCATGCCAGTTTTAATCCAAAAGACTGACTATACCACATCCAAAGAAGAGTTATACTTCTTGAAGATTGAACCTGATCTGATTGTCACATAGATACTGTACAGGAGGAAAATTCTTCTTCCTCATAATTGCTATTTTCAGTGGTTTTCAGTTATTGCAGATGAATTAATTTTTTGTGACCTTGAGTTTATGAATTAATCATACAAGGACAAATAAATATTGATTGTCAGTTGACACAAGTCAGTTTGCTCATGAACAAACATGGCTGGACTTAATCTGTTCAGTGTTTGTGTACCAAACATTATTTGATCATAAATGGCCTGTTAACATAATTGTTATTTTCAACAATCTATTTTCTAAGTTGGCTTTATGGTCCAGAGACCAAACTCATCTGCTTGGGACATCATGAACAGGAGGGGTTGAGCTCTATCATTCAGCATTCATGGACCACCTCCAGCTTCTCAGACCAGAAATGAGTCGACTAGTTCCTCTTCTCCAAGTTGAACAGGAACAGTCAGCTCACCAACAAAGCTGTGGTTGCTGGGGTTAGTCTCCACCACAGAAAGAGTTCTCAAGTAGCTCATATATGTAAATTGTATATGAGAGCAAATTACTGTACTCCATTCTGTGTTTCACTACCACAAGTTTAGGGAGGAAGTCTTGTTGTGAGTTCCAGCATTACCTCCGGGCAGCTTGCATTCTTACCCTTATTGATACTTCACAGCTGTACAGTCACCTTTCTCCCATGTATTGTTCTTTCCATTATTTGTTGTTGGTTAGTGTTAAGTTTTCACTACTGATGTGTTTAAAAATTTCTCTTTTCAGCATAGTTCCCTTTGTAGTACAGTACTGTATAATATCTCAAATTTCTGGGGTATTATAGTGATATGATTTGGAATTCTCATTACCTATGTTTATACTATTTTATTGTGCCCTGAAATGCACTCTTCGAGTATTGATAAGTTTCTCACAACAAGCTGAGATGATCTTTATATAGGTGATTGGTCTCATGTACACCCACAAAAAAATTATTCAGCACACGTGTCATATTGTATCACGGCGTAAGGGTGCCGAATAATTTTTTAGTGGGTGTACGCTGGACTTCTGCCTAGCATGTAGAGCCATGCAGACAATTAATGAAGCTGAATCCTGAAGGTAGTGCCACGAAGTGTTTTCCTCCCTTGCAGGACAGAGGCCCTTGTTTTTGAGTCGGAAACAAATGGCAAAGTTCACGGTATATAACAGCCCTGGAAAGGTCTGATAGCCATCCTTTCCAGTGATCCTGTTAATTAACAAGGATTCCTGTTTTCCTTAAGTTGTTTCTTAATATTTTAAGGGGTGGTGTCTCACCACCCTATTTTTAGTTCCATGGGGCAGGAAAACACCCCCACCCCCTCCAAACTGACGATATGACCAAGACCAGAGGTGCCAGGTACATGACTTTAGCCTCCCCCAGCCACTGACCATGAGACCCCAAACTGTTGAATACCACGTGAAACCAGAGAACACTTCAATCATATTACAGTATATTGTACAAAATACAAGGTAACTGTGGACAAGATTAATGCATTTGTTATCTCCAAATGCATTAAGGATGCCATTGATGATGTGGAAAATATAGGATGTTTACAAATTGAAGAACTCTTAAGTTGAACTGTATTACATTAGCCAAGTCAAACCCACTCAGATAATTTTATACTATAAGTAGGTGAGAAAAGAGGTGGAAGGAGCCCAAACCCCTACACCTGGTGTTTTGTATGCCCAAGTAGCCAAGACCAAGGTACAAAAGTGCAATGTCTCGACTTCGGCAGACCCAACTTCCCTACAGACACTGATTACCAATGACAAGATTATTATCCATGACACAATCAATATCTACCACTTTGACTAATAAAAGCATTATGAAAGAAGGCAAATATTTCAACGAACTCTCCTGGTCTTCCCACCTCCCTTTCACAAATTTATCAGAGATTGGGATCGCAGGCGATGGGTAATGGCAGAGCAGTGCATAAGTTCCTGGAAGTCCACATCTGGAGACATACCGGTAGGTCACTCTCCAGTCTGGCCCATCAACTGGCCCCCAAAGCAAAACTCAGGAGATTGAATATCTCAAAAGAGAATGGAACATATATCAATAAAGAACAGGACTCGTCCTGGCATAATGGTTCCATCCCGAGATCATCAGACCCCATGTAGGTCAATCACATTAGGGGATGGCCACAGAGCTGCTCCCTTAGAACACATTAAAAGAAAAAAGTAAGAACTCAGGGGGCATATGCTGCCTGTAGTCACTTTTAAACTGTAAATTCACTGTTTTACAGTGGAATTGTAGAAGTGCTTGTAACAAAAATGCAGATTGTGCTTTTGAAATCAATACATGTACCAGATGTCTTCTCTTTATAAGAGATGCTCCTGGAGGGGAAGGATAACCCCCAATGTTCATCCAGGAAAAATAATGGAAGAGGCATTTTTATCTACATGAACAAATGTATTCTGCTAACAACCCCTTGCAGGCAGTAGCATGCAGGGTGAAGTTTGATACAACTTACAAAGCTATTTGTTCTATCTATTCTATATCCCACCCATGAGGTCCCTGGATGTGGGAGCACTTGAATCTCTTGTGAGGCTGTTACCCAGCAAAATTCTCATTATGGAGATTTCAGTGCTCAACATCACACTTGGGAGAGTGAAAGGAGTGATATGAGAGGGGAGCAAATGGTACCCTGTCGGTTATAGATTTAACTATAAATGATGGGAACTTGTTCTCTGACACCAAAGTGATGATCACTTGGGAAGTGAAGTGACCATTTGCTGATCTGCATTTCTTACAAAATCTGTGCACTGGGTGCTGCTCTGGAAATTTGATTTAATTTCAAGAAAGCATATTGAAGGTTATTCACAAGGGAAGGCATAATTGACTGCCCAGACTCACATAAATCACACATATAGAAGACACAATCATTAACATGGCAACAGAGGAAATTCTGAAGATTTCTTCAAATTCTGGCAGGCTTGGAGTTCCATGATGGACACCATATTGCTAACAAGTGATTCAAGAATGAAATAGGAGGTACAGAATATTCAAGTTAGCCTCTACTCAGAGCAATCTCATAGATCATAAAAAAGCTAGGGCTCAAGCACAAAGAGTTGTCAAGGAAGGCAAACACAGGTCCTGTCAAGAATATGTCTCCACTGTCAACTGAGACACCCCTTCCTCTGAAGTGTGGTCCATTGTCAACTGGATCATGGGACAGTGAAGGAGTACTTTCAACCTCAACTTGAGAGTGAGGGTCAGATTCTTGACAACTTCCAAGACATTGCCACCAGATTTAGCAGCTCCATGAACTATGAACCTCCATAGGCTCCAAAGAAGGAGAGGGCTGAGAGGATGTCCCTGTTTTTCGATGGCAGGGAGTAGCAGGTCTATAACTGAGTTTTCCAAAGTTGATTGCAATTGAGCTTTGAAGTTCTATAAGGGTACCAGTCCTGGACCGGATAGAATTACATATGACACGTTGCAACACCTAAGTAGACCAAACCTGCTCAGGGTACTGCAAATCCATGAGTATGATGATATATAGACGTCCGAGGCCTTCCTAGTCTCGTGGGGATTTGCATATATCATACCTATTCCAAACATGAATGGCAACCCTACAAATCCAAGTTTGTTCTGACTTATAGCACTCACGAATTGTGCATGTAAAGTCATAGAAAAAATTATTAAATGTAGGCTAATGTTTTTCTTAGGAAAACCCCAAGTTATTAAATGATCAGAATTGTGGCTAACTTTTATTATCCTTAAATCATATTAATATTGTCTCAATATCACAAGTTATAGCGTGTCCTGCGAGACACGCATGGTCTTGTGACAAGACATGTCGCCCCCTGGGGTGTAATAAATTAGTTAAATAATAAATAAGAAGCCCAACATGACTATAATCAGACACTCACAAGCAGCACATGCAGGTAGTGAGGTGTTAAGCTTCAGAGAAAGTAACATAATGTTGGGAAGACCTCAGTAGCTCCATTCCATCCTATGGGGATGCCAAGTAGCTATCAAGCTCCTTCAGTTGAGGAGTTTGTGGATGAATGTTGCCTCCATAGTGACTGGGTGTGACTAAAACTCAATGTGAAATGTCCCTCTAATTGGGGTGTGGCTATGGTGACATCACTTTTTTATTCTAATTGATGAGTACTCGCCCCTGAAGATGTGAATTACATGAAAGCGCTTGGGAACTTGGTGTTTTCTTCTTTCCTTGTGGTTATCAGCATATATATATATATATATATATATATATATATATATATATATATATATATATATATATATATATATATATATATATATATATATATATATATATATATATAAGGATGCAGCTTAAGTCTTAAACAATCGAGTTAAGTTCGGGTATTGTTAAAATATTCATAAAGCATCACCATCATCAGTCGTTATCTGTACCTGTGAGACCCCACCCCATGAATATTTCTGTGTCTGACGCCCACACGCAGCATCTGCCCTGCCCCCTCCCTCCCGTTTCCTGTCACATGGAGCATCTCCCGCTCTCCCCTGCTGATTCCTCCCACATGCAGCATCTTTCTCCTTCCTGCTGTTTCCTCCCACATGCAGCATCTTTCTTGCTGTTTCTTTCCACATGCAGCATCTCTCCTCCTCCTGCTGTTTCCTCCCACATGCTGTTTCCTCCCACATGCAGCATCTGTCTCCTTCCTGCTGTTTCCTCCCACATGCAGCATCTCCTCCTCCTGCCTTCCCATGCAGCATCTGTTCCTGCTGTTTCCTCCCACATGCAGCATCTGTCTCCCCTGCTGCTGTTTTTCCACATGCAGCATCTCTCCTCCTCCTGCTGTTTCCTCCCATGCAGCATCTGTCTCCTTCCTGCTGTTTCCTCCCACATGCAGCATCTCTCTCCTCCTGCTGCTGTTTCCTCCCACATGCAGCATCTGTTTCCTTCCTGCTGTTTCTCCATGCAGCATCTGTCTCGTTCCTGTTTCCTCCCACATGCAGCATCTTTCTCCCCCTGCTGTTTCTTTCCACATGCAGCATCTCTCCTCCCCCTGCTGTTTCCTCCCACATGCAGCATCTGTCTCCTTCCTGCTGTTTCTTCCCACATGCAGCATCTCTCTCTCTCTTGCTGTTTCTTCCCACTCGGGCATCTCTCCTCCTGGGTTGTTTCTCCCACATGCAGCATCTGTCTTGCTCCCGCTGTTTCTCCCACATGCAGCATCTTTTCTCCCTGTTGTTTCTTTCCACATGCAGCATCTCTCCTCCCCCCTGCTGTTTCCTCCCCACATGCAGCATCTGACCCCTTCCTGCTGCTCTTCCCACATGCAGCATCTCTCCTCCTGTTGTTTCTCCCACTGCAGACTCTCCCTCCTGCTGTTTCTCTCTCTCCCCACCTCGCAGCATTCCTCCTCCTGCTGTTCCTCCCCACATGCAGCATCTCTCCCCTTCCCTGCTGTTTCCTCCTCCTACATGCAGCATCTCTCCTCCTGCTGTTTCCTCTCACTCGCAGTATCTCTCTCCTGCTGTTTCTGTCCCACTGCAGCATCTCTCCCTCCTGCTGTTCCTCCTAAGCATGCACTCTCCCTCCTGCTGTTTCTCTCTCCACAGCAGCATCTCCTCCTGCTGTTTCTCCCTCCTACAGCATCTCCCTCCCTGCTGTTTCTCCTTTACATGCAGCATCTCCTCCTGCTGTTTCTCCTCTCCCACTCGCAGCATCTCTCCCCCTCCTGCTGTTTCCTCCTACATGCAGCCATCTCCCTCCCCTGCTGTTTCCTCCCACTCGCAGCATCACTCCCCTCCTGCTGTTTCCTCCCACTGCATCTCCCTCCTGCTGCTTCTCTCCCACTCGCAGCATCTCTCCTCCTGCTGTTTCCTCCCACATGCAGCATCTCCCTTCCTGTTTCTCCCACTCGCAGCATCTCTCCCCCTCCTGCTGTTCCTCTCCTACATGCAGCATCTCTCCCCCTCCTGCTGTTCCTCCACCATGCAGCATCTTCCCTCTTGCTGCGTCTTGTATCCACAAACGCGTTCTCTAGTTATTTTGGGGATACACCACAGACAGACAGGAACGTAAACTATACCCTTCCTGGCAGCAACGAACAGGGTGATGATTATGACTTGAGGTCTGTGAGAGAGAGAGAGAGAGAGAGAGAGAGAGAGAGAGAGAGAGAGAGGGAGAGGCTGGTTCACTCCCCCACACTCGCCCTTATCTTCATTGAGTTAACTCCTCCGTCCTCTCCGCAATTGAGTTTTGGGTGAAGAATGTCTCTTGTTTACCAAAGTCTCCTTACTTTTTACTCACTTATTAATAGACACCACGCGAGGGGCGGAGAGGGTTGTGGGGGATTGAGGGAGAGAGGTGGATGTGGGGGATGAAAAGAGGGTTATGGGGAAGGAAGAGGACTGGGAGGATAGAAGGAAGCTAATGAGAGAATACAGAGAGAGGGCGATGGAAGATGGAGACAAGGTGAGGGATTATGGAGGGAGGATTCGGGGAGTGGAAGGACAGGGAGTGAGAAGGTAGTTTAGTTGATGTGGGAAGGAAAATCTTGAACAAGTAATGAAAAGAGAATCGTCGTGAATAAAGATGGGAGAGCAAAAGGAAACAATGAGAGTAATAGAAGATTACTAAAAAAAAAAAAAAGAGAAACGCAACGACTGTGGGAGGAAAATATTCAAATAATTAGTGGTGTGTAAAGGAAGAAGAAAAGTCAGAAGGGACCAGTGAAGGAGAACGATCACTGCCTGGCCCTGAGCCGTATCGTTGTTGTCTGTTGTCAAGTTAGAGGGGCAGGGATCAAGAGTGTTGTGATTCTCAGTAGTGTAGATGAAAGGCAGATAAGCTGGTGACAGTGACGGCGCGCGGTGATGGAAGGGAAAGAACAGACTAGAAGCCAGTCTCAAAAATTCTCTCGAATTATTTTCCTTCATTATAAAGAGATAAGATGGTGGCACATGTCACTGTCTCGCTGACCTATACTTAACCCAGCCGATATTCACCCTTAACCAGTTCCACTCTTTCGTCTTCTAGTTATGGGTTAAAATGAATTAACGAAGGAAGCTTTGAGAATGCAGAACCAGGGAGGCAAGAGGGGGTTTGGAATGAAAAGGTAAGGGTATTTTGTCAGAGAGAAGGGTGGGAGCGAGGCAGGTGCGACGGAGACACGAGGGACCAGAGCAGGTTGAGTGTATTTGTGTGAGATGTAGTAGTAAGGGTCTCAGTTTTCTTTTAGTATTGAACGGATATATTGCATATGTGTGCGTGTGTGTGTGTGTGTGTGTGTGTGTGTGCTAAGAAGATGCATGAGAACTACGATCCTCTCAGAATTAAAAAAAGGTACATAAATCTGAACAGAGACATAGACAAACACGGTCCTCGTCTAAGAAACGTCGCAATAAGGTGGTCGCTTAAACACACATCAACGTGTCGACAAATTAGGGATGAGTCAGCAACACTGTTTGCTTCATTCCTTCACATCGAAAGAAGAGGCACTCAAAATATTCTCCCCATCTCCGTCTTACCTCTTGGTTATTTCCACATTCGACTTCATCTTTTATTTGCACTTCTGAGAAAAAAAAATCCGGCAGGCATCTTTTCCTGGTGGACGAATGCCAGTTTATCGGAACAACGTTATTCCGGCAGTGAAGTATTCATTACATACGGTGAGCACTGATACATGTTTTGTTTATACATACTACGCATAATGATGACCCCCTGGCCAAGGTTTTCTCACTCTTACAAATTTACAATGTTAATAACAAAGGCATGGAAGCATAGGTAATTATGACAATAAGAAATTAATAATTAAAATTAAGACAGAAGAGGAATAGTATTAATAAAAGCAAAAAAATTACCAGCCCCAAATAGAAAAGGTGAAATTTTTATAACTACGATGACAGCTCCCACCATCACTAGCCAAGTGGACCAGAGCTTCGACCATCACTAGCCAAGTGGACCAGAGCTTCCATCATCACTAGCCAAGTGGACCAGAGCTTCCACCATCACTAGCAAGTGGACAGGCTTCCGCCATCACTAGCCAAGTGGACCAGAGCTTCCACCATCACTAGCCAAGTGGACCAGAGCATTCTCCATCACTAAGTAGACCGGAAGGATAACAACCGTCTCTCCCTAAATTGGGACCGGGACACCACGCCACAGCACCAGCCAAAAGCGGACCACAACTCTCCAGTGGGCGTGGACCAGGGCCTCCCCGGACACACGGGTCATTTGTAGCCTCCTATTGAAACTGGACTTGATCATCCATTTTCCAGGATGGTCTCAGCGCGACCAGGCGAAGTTGATTGTCGTTGTTCTTGCGAGATTAGGTAGCCAGGAGCTATGCTGGGGTGAATTACTGCTGCTGATGGATGATTGGAGACGATTGAGAGGTATCAAAAAAAAGGAAAAAAGGCTGACGTAGCCATTAACTGGAAGTGACTGAAAAGAAGTCAGGGGTTGAGGGACGAGCAGTTAATTAAGGGAGACAGATACTACCGGTAATAAAGTACAGGTAGGAGATAAGTGACTAGGAAATATAAGTAATAATTTATGCAAATTAGAAAATAAAAACCTTCTAGACGACAAATTAATGGGTGGTAATAATAAAGTGAGGAGGTATTAATGGTGCAAATGAAATGAGAGAGAGTGGACGAGGAAGATAAAAAATATATTTCAACACAGAGAAGAGGCACAGGAACAAACTAAACTGAATATGGTTAATAACTATGCCTCTTACACAGACATAAAATTTAAAAAAAAAGAAAATAGAATGAATATTGAGATGAATAAATTAAGTTGAACACTGGAAACAAAAATACAGAATGTAAAAGCTGGGTTAGATTCGAGTCCCCAGTAACAGCTCAGTAGCTCTCTTCAGTCCTTCCTGTTCAAAGACTTTATAGAGATACCCACCCCTCTCTCTGAATCTCCACCATCCAGAAGGCTCTGTCTAGAGTTCTTCTCCTAGAGGAACCTATTTCACCAGTGACTTCCTGTTCAGGAATTGTCCTTACAAAATAATATTTCCTGTCCATGGACTTCGTTCAAATAAGTTTTATAGAAAGTGCCCTTTCTGCAATCTTCCCATCAAGAACTTCCATTTCTAGGACCTCTCCTATAAAGACCCTTCTTCCTTCTACTTTTAAGTCCTCCTCCTATAAGGACTTATTTTTCAGGGGTTCAATCCCCAAGCGACCTACCACCAAGGACCCTCTCCTCTATGGCCCTCCTCTACCAGGATTTGCTTGGTAGATTTGTATACATTTGTCAATAGAGTCAATATCCTCTGGGCAGTAATCCTCCACCCACACACACTATTGACAGTTCGCTCAGGGCGTCACAGATGAGGAACGACTCCCGATATCACCTTGAGCGTCACTGAGGCATAAGTCTCAGGTAAGACTCTGAATGTTATCCCCGAGTCATGACCCTAGGACACCGGTCTAATTGGGACAAACCTTGGCTACACCCTGAAGGACGATTCTAAACTACGGATGACGGATGGCTGAAATACGATCTGGGCCACGATTTGAAGAGACCTACGTGAGTATAGTTTCAATGAAAGAACATCCGGGAAGCACTGGACCAAGGAAGGTGGAGCTATGGGGTTCTATACTGTTGTATAAATTCAGTGATCTTTGTACACTGATTGAATCCAGAGACCTTGACTCCAGGAACAAGGGACAGGACCTCTGAACCAGGAAGTGTTAGAGTAAGCTAGACCAACAGATCTGAAACAAGATGTGGGTTCAGGTCTTTTGCTGACATGGGATAAATATATCGTTTTAGTATTTTACAGAAATATCATATTTTGAAGTAAGGAGTCCATAAAGTGCTTTATTACTATAAGGAGACATGATCTGCTAGGAAGATACGATACTAACTTTTAAAAAATTTGACATTATTGGATATGAAAATATATTATAATGAAATATTTATATATGCAAGTAAATCACTGTGGGTGCGTGATCCAGGTATATGATAACCACAAGTAAAAAAGCAGGATTTGGTAGTATCAACATATATATATATACACATGGGGCCTGTATTGTGCACTAAACGTCTCTTAGTTCTAAATAAAATCAGAATTCAGTTGTCAGCTAGTAAAGGTAATACACAGTCGAAATCTGAAGTTTGTTCTCTAAGACTTATCTACTGTTGTATTGTGACCCATCCCATTATCATCTTTCTGACCTCTGAAAAGCTTTGAGAGGTTATTGAAACACCCAGCGACACAGGATGTTGACATTGATGTTATAATGTTATTACTTTGGTTTGTCTGTGTATCTGTTTTTTGTTTGTCATTTTTGACTGTTATTTATGTCTGTGTTCACAGCTGGGTCACCTCGGATAATAGTTGGTCCAGTGATAGTCGACGAAGGTCACTTTACGCTAGGATGTTCATGCTCACCACAGTGATGTGATGCAGTACTATGGCAACAAACCATAGGGTGAGGTCACACAAACATACAACCTTCTATCTGCCCTCCCCCATACATCTTCCTCCTTCGCCCTCTCATACTGGATTCCTCTCCCTCTCCTGCTCTTTCTCCTCACTCTTCACCCCATACCCTTTCCCATCAATTTCACTCCCTCCACCTCTCCAGTCCTCTCCCTCTCCTTTCTCTCCTCCTGTTCTCCTCTCCTCCTCTCCTCACCCCCTCCCCCACCCAGCCAGTCCTCTGAGCCAGCGTCACACCCTGGCTGATCCTATTAAGAGATAATATTTTCCTGGACACTTTTTACTTTACTCAGGCTGAGACTTCCTTTGTTTTATTTTGATGTGAACTGTTCCTTTGTTCCATGTTTGTGCTGGTCGATGGTGACCTTGACTCTGGATGGTGTATCTTTTCTTTATTTGGTCAGTGTTTGTGTGAGATGTCGTTTGTTTGTTCCTTGTTTATGTTGGAAGGTGGTGACCTTGAGTCGTGGGTGTGTAGAGTGCTCATCTGTCCAGCTGCTCTGTACATGCGTCAGACCTAGACTGCCATACGTCCATCCTACTTTAAATCACGCCTCTCCGTCCGTCGCTGTTCGTGTATAAAGGACCACAAACGCCAGTACGTGTTGAGGTAGACAACAAAAAGCTTTCAGTGTACTCAGGCCCCAACTGACAGCCGTCAATACGTCCTTCCAGCATCGTCAGTAGATTATTCTAGAAATGTCGGACTACACCTGAAGTTACGAAACACTTAGAGAGAGAGAGAGAGACTAACCATAAAAAAAAAAACAAATTGGAACCCAGGAAAAATAAAGGTAAAGAAAGGTGAGAATAAAGAAAACGTAAAAGTAGAAAGTCCCTAGGACTCCACAGCTTAAATACAAATTTAAAAGAGAGCACATAAAAAAGTATAGCTCACAAAGAGACCATCTCAACCAGCTCGACAAGAAAGTAAAATCACAGAAACTGTGCTGCAATTTGTGTGATGATGTTACTGGATCATTCTTCCTAGAGATAAATGATGTGGTGATATTCTGGATGATGATGTGTATTTTTAGATGATGATGATGTGATTGGCCAGGTGCCCAAAAAAATTTTCTGATGAACAGTTAATTTTCTTTTAAGATTTTTAAATAAGTTGGGGTTTGTATCCTCGCACAGAGACAGAGACAGAACAAACATATATCCTAAACTTCGAACCCTGTCATGAAACCACGTATCTTCCATTAAGAACAGGAGTGGTTAGCTAACAACAATACAGACAAATACTCACACTAAAAAGAAATAAAAGGATGAAATACTGGCAGCAGGAACCATAAATTATTCACCTGTTTGTATTCCATTAAATATCTGACCTCTTTTTTACAAAATGAATATCGCCCATTTCAACTAAATCCTTCTCATTTGCATTTGGACTTGCATGAAATATTTATCAAATGATTTACAAAACGCTTTTTATGCCGAGGTCTGATAGCAACCTCACCTGGTACCAATCCAGGCTTTATTATGAAGTGAAATTGACCAAATATAAATTCCAATTAGAAAGCTTATTACAACTAACTAACAAAAGTTGGAGTTGTCTTGGTTAAATCACCGACTTAAACAATGACTAATATCTATCAAGGTTTAATAATAGATATAATTCACAAATAGGTGTTTATATAAGAACAAAATACCCTTTCTTTGCTACATGAAATAATTTACAGTGTAATATATATTTTACCGCAAATGTCACAATTTAGCTACAGGTAGTAACTATATACTAACTACATGCGGTGTTGCAGACCTGATGTATGATATTACCTCACTATGACTAGCTCTCTTCCAATTATATATGTCTTCCTCACTTCCTCTATTCAGTCTCTCCAGACAAATCCAGATTCAGGCAGCCACCTCTCCCACCCAAAGACTGTTCTCTCTTTAAGGACCTCCTCGTACCTCTCAACATCCCTCAAGAACCTCCTGTACCCCCAAACCACCAAAATGTGCATATCACCCCTCAGGACCACATGGTACCTCTCAGCATCCCTCAAGGACCCTAATATCTCAAGCACCCTCAAAGACTCATGGTGCCTCCCAGCACCCCTCAAGACCCCTGGTCCTCCTCAGCACCCATCAAGGACCTCCTGGTACCCCCCTCAGCATCCCCAAGGACACTCCTGGTACCCTCAACACCCTCCAAGACCTCCTGGTACCTCTAGCATCCCAAGGGACCTCCTGATACCCCCCAGGACCTTTCAACGACCTCCTGTACCTCCCAATACCACTCAAGGACATCTGTTCCCAACACCCATGGAATGCCTCCCAAACCCACAGGACACTCCTGGTACCTCCCAGCTCCTCAGGACACTCATACACCTCCAATACCCCTTAATGACCTCCTGGTACCTCCCAACAACCCAAAATGATCTCCTTGTACCCCCCAATCCCCTCCAGACCTCCTTTGGGCCTCAACATCCCAAAGGCCTCTAGTGCCCCCCAGCACCTCCAAGGGACCTCACGCATCTCCCAGCACTTCACAGTCGTCATTCATCACCCCCAGATCCCATGAAACATGGCCCACCACAATGACGAATTCACTTTAATACCAATATTTTTCGAAGCAAAAGATCTCAGATTAGTCTCAAAATCGATGATAAGTACCATATGCAGCGAGAACACGAGGGAAAAAAAAAATCCTCAAAAAGCACTGAACCACTCGGCAGCAAGAATGAACCAATGTAATCGTTCATATTTATTCTGCACAAAAAAAGTAAAGCCGAATAAACAAAAAAATATAAAGTAAGGAGAAAGGAAAGAGAGACAGAGAAGAGAAAGAAGAAAAGAGAGAAAGGAGAAAAGAGAGAGGAGGAGAAAAAGGAAAATCACAACTCAGAGAGGAGAGACAAAAAAATATACTCCTACATTATTAGTCTCTAATTCAAAAAGATTATTAAATAATATTTTGATTATTTTTCTCCCAGAATCATGCTACTCTCAGGACCTCCAACATTAGGATCTCCTCAAACCTCCAAAACTGCAACTCTCCCAGGGCACAGAATCCCAGCACATCTAACTCCCCAACTTCTGCTGAACACGGCCTTCCAGAACCTCCCAGCAGTTCCCAGGACACCTCAACACCTCCCCAAAACCCCACACAAAAACCCAGGATCTCCCCAACACCCAAAAAATTTTGTAGATGGTAATAAGAATGGATCATAGCTAATTTGACATGGAAGCCTAAAATTAGCATTATGAACATTCAAAGAACAAATTGAGGTCCTCTCCCCACTGCAGAACAAGAGTGCCGTGGGTGTCAGAAACATACTAAAAGATACCTGATATATATATATATATATATATATATATATATATATACCCCCCTATATATATATATATATATATATATATATATATATATCGTTAGAGTTAATATTATCAGGAAGCCGAAAGTTACCGAAGCTAATAAGAAATAACACAAATTTCTCATGAGAAAACTTCATATCAGTTTAAATAACGAGACACAGTAATAGAAAGCTAATGATGGTCGTGGCCAGTCCTCCTGCACCCCAAACTTTAAAGGCGTAGACAGGGAGAAGACAGTAAATAATCTTGGTCTTTTCTCCCCATCCACCTCCCTTCTCCCTCCCCATCCGCCTCCCTTCTCCCTCCCTCCGCCTCCCTTCTCCCCCTTCATTCTCTTCTAATTTGCAGCTATAGATTTTTTAAAAGCGATATTTACGTCTCAGATATTTATTTACAACTACTGGATTTTTTTTAGGCAGGTAGATTTTGGGCAATGTGTAGTGAGGGGCGGGGCAGTGCGTGGTGAGGCAGGGGCAGTGTGTGAGGCTGGGCAGTGTGTGGTGAGGGCTGGGCAGTGTGTGGTGAGGGCGGGGCAGTGTTTGGTGAGGGCAGTGTTTGGTGAGGCAGGACAGTGTGGAAAGGGGCGTGGCAGTGTGTGGTGAGGCAGGGCAGTGTGGAAAGGGCGTGGAGCAGTGTGTGTGGGGCAGGGCGGTGAGTGAGCGGGGCAGTGTGTGTGGTGAGGGCAGGGCAGTGTGTGTGGTGGGGGCAGGGGCGGTGTGTGGTGAGGGGCGGGGGCAGTGTGTGGTGGGGGCAGGACGGTGTGTGGAAAGGGCGTGGCAGTGTGTAGTGAGGGCGGGCAGTGTAGT
>NW_024716703.1:20193059-20308425 GCF_018991925.1 Homarus americanus | reverse complement strand
GAGGCAGGGCAGTGTAGTGAGGGGCGGGACAGTGTGTGGTGAGGGGCAGGGGTGTATTGTGGAGGGCAGGGCAGTGTGTGATGGTGGGTGAACCAGTGTATGGTGAGGGTGGGAGATGTGGTGTGGTTAGGAAGCAGGTGAGTGTGTGGTGGAGGCAGGGCATGTTGTGGTGGGGGCTGGGCAGTGTGTGTGGTGGGGCTGGGCAGTGGCGGTGAGGGCTGGGCAGTGTGGTGAGGGGCTGGGCAGTGTGTGGTGAGGCAGGGCAGTGCGTGGTGAGGGCAGGGCAGTGTGGTGAGGGGCTGGGCAGTGTGTGGTGAGGCTGGGCAGTGTGTGGTGAGGGGGCGGGGCAGTGTTTGGTGAGGGCAGGGCAGTGTTTGGTGAGGGCAGGACAGTGCGTGGAAAGAGTCTGTAGTGAGGGCAGGGGCAGTGTGTGGAAAGGGGCGTGGCAGTGTGTGGTGAGGGCAGGGGCAGGTGTGTTAGTGAGGGGCAGGGGCAGTGTGTGAGTGAGGGGGCAGGGCAAGTGTGTGGTGAGGCAGGGCAGTATGTGGTGAGGGGCGGGACGAGTGTGTGGAAAGGGGCGTGGCAGGTGTGTAGTGAGGCAGGGGCGGTGTGGTGGTGGGGCAGTGTGTGGTGAGGCGGGACAGTGTGGTGGGGGCAGGGGCAGTGTATGGTGGGGGCAGGGCAGTGTGTGATGATGGGTGAACCAGTGTATGGTGGGAGGTGTGGTGGTTAGAGCAGGTGGTGTGGTGAGGGCAGGCATGTTGTGGTGAGGGCTGGGCAGTGCGTGGTGAGGGGGCTGGGCAGTGTGTGGTGAGGGCTGGGCAGTGTGTGGTGAGGGCTGGGCAGTGTGCGGTGAGGGCAGGGGCAGTGTGTGGTGGGGGGCTGGGCGTGTGTGTGGTGGGGGCTGGGCAGTGTGTGCTGAGGGGCTGGGCAGTGTGTGCTGAGGGGCTGGGCAGTGTGTGGAGGGGGCTGGGCAGTGTGTGCTGAGGGTGAGGCATTGTGTGAGTACAGGATGGGGCAGTGGAGGAGACGATGTGGGGTGAGAGGTGACAGGTCAATGATGGGTGAAGGGTGACAGGTCAATGAGGGGTGACAGGTCAATGAGGGTGACAGGTCAATGATGGGTGAGGGTGACAGGTCAATGATGGGTGAGAGTGACAGGTCAATGATGGGTGAGGGTGACATGTCAGTGAGGGTGACAGGTCAGTGAGGGTGACAGGTCAGTAAGGGGTGACAGGTCATTGAAATTGAGGGTGAGTCAATGATGGGTGAGGTGACAGGTCAGTGAGGTGACAGAGTCAGTAAGGGTGACAGGTCAATGAGGTGACAGGTTGAGGGTGAGGGTGACAGGTCAATGATGGGTGAGGTGACAGGTCAGTGAGGGTGACAGGTCAGTGAGGGTGACAGGTCAATGATGGGTGAGGTGACAGGTCAATGATGGGTGAGGAGTGACAGGTCAATGATGGGTGAGGATGACAGTCCAGTGAGGGGTGACAGGTCAGTGAGGGTGACAGATCAGTGAGGTGACAGGTAAGTGAGGGGTGACAGGTCAGTGAAGGGTGACAGGTCAATGAGGGTGACAGGTCAATGAGGTAGGGGGTGACATGTCAATGATGGGTGAGGGATGACAGGTCAATGATGGGTGAGGGAGTGACAGGTCAATGGGGGTGAGGTGACAGGTCAATGGAGTGAGGGTGACATGTCAATGATGGGTGAGGGGTGACAGGTCAGTGAGGGTGACAGGTCAGTGAGGGTGACAGGTCAGTGAGGGTGACAGGTCAATGATGAGTGAGAGTGACAGGTCAATGGGGTGAGGGTGACAGGTCAATGGGGGGGTGAGGGTGACATGTCAATGATGGGTGAGGGTGACAGGTTAATGGGGGTGAGGTGACAGGTCAATGGGAGTGATGATGAGTCAATGGGGTGAGGGTGACATGTCAATGAGGGTGAGGAAGGTGGCAGGTCAATGGAATTGAGGGTGACAGGTCAATGATGGGTGAGGGGTGACAGGTCAATGGGTGTGAGGGGTGACATGTCAATGATGGGTGAGAGACTGACATGTCAATGATGGGTGAGGGCTGACAGGTCAATGGGGGTGAGGGGTGACAGGTCAATGATGGGTGAGGGGTGACATGTCAATGATGGGTGAGGGTGACAGGTCAATGGGGATGAGGAGTGACATGTCAATGATGGGTGAGGTGACATGTCAATGATGGGTAAGGGTGACAGGTCAATGGGAGGTGAGGGGTGACAGGCCAATGATGGGTGAGGGGTGACAGGTCAGTGGGGGTGACAGGCAATGGGGGGTGAGGTGACATGTCAATGATGGGTGAGGGTGACAGGTCAATGGGGGTGAGGGGGACATGTCAATGATGGGTGAGGGTGACAGGTCAATGATGGGTGAGGGTGACAGGTCAATGGGAGGTGAGGGGTGACAGGCCAATGATGTGAGAGGGTGACAGGTCAATGGGGGTGATGGGTGACAGGTCAATGGGGGGTGAGGGGTGACAGGTCAATGGGGGGTGAGGGGTGACAGGTCAGTGGGGGTGACAGGCCAATGGGGGTGAGGGGTGACATGTCAATGATGGGTGAGGGGTGACAGGTCAATGGGGGTGAGGGGTGACATGTCAATGATGGGTGAGGGGTGACAGGTCAATGATGGGTGAGGTGACAGGTCAATTGGAGGTGAGGGGGTGACAGGCCAATGATGGGTGAGGGTGACAGGTCAATGGGGGTGATGGGTGACAGGTCAATGATGGGTGAGGGTGACATGTCAATGAGGGTGAGGGTGACAGGTCACGATGGGTGAGGTGACATGTCATGATGGGGTGAGGGGTGACAACAATGATGGGTGAGGGGTGACATGTCAATGATGGGTGAGGGTGACAGGTTAATGGGGGTGAGGGGTGACAGGTCAATGGATGGGTGAGGGGTGACATTTCAATTATGGGTGAGAGGTGACAGGTCAATGGGGGGTGAGAGGTGACAGGTCAATGATGGGTGAGGGGTGACAGGTCAATGAGGGTGAGAGGACAGGTCAATGATGGGTGAGGGGTGACAGGTCAATGATGGGTGAGGGTGACAGGTCAATGGGAGGTGAGGGTGACAGGCCAATGAGGGGTGAGAGGTGACA
Source organism: Homarus americanus (assembly GCF_018991925.1). Lineage (NCBI taxonomy): Eukaryota > Metazoa > Arthropoda > Malacostraca > Decapoda > Nephropidae > Homarus > Homarus americanus. The sequence goes on along the minus strand of NW_024716703.1, from coordinate 20,305,292 downwards.
GGTCAATGATGAGTGAGAGTGACAGGTCAATGGGGGCTGAGGGGTGACAGGTCAATGGGGGGTGAGGGGTGACAGGTCAATGATGGGTGGGGTGACAGGTCAATGATGGGTGAGGGTGACAGGTCAATGATGGGTGACGGTACCAGGTCAATGGGGGCTGAGGGGTGACAGGTCAATGGGGGTGAGGGTGACAGGTCAATGGGGGCTGAGGGTGACACATCAATAGGGGTGAGGGGTGACAGGTCAATGATAGGTGAGGGGTGACAGGTCAATGAGGGGTGAGGGGTGACAGGTCAATGATGGGTGAGAGGTGACAGGTCAATGATGGATGAGGGGTGACAGGTCAATGATGGGTGAGGGATGCCATGTCAATGATGGGTGAGTGATGACAGGTCAATGGGGGCTGAGGGGTGACAGGTCAGTGGGTTAATTAGTAAAGGTTTATTTATGCAGCTGAAGAAGCACAAACGTGATAGAATTAAGACATGTAATCCTTCCCTAAATCAGTATTAATCCGTGGTTTACTCAGAGTCGTGTTACCTTTACTGAACCCCAGAATATTATGTGAAATATTCCGAGTATTTTCCCTGGACTTATCAGAATTTAATTAATATTAAAACCGGTCTATAAAAAGACATTAATATGAAACTAATGAGGAAATATTTCGTGGTAGATTACAAGGCTGTGCGCGCGAGGGGGAATCTTTACAAATTTACCGCACAATTACCCGCCTACAATATCTTATTACATCAAATTTTAACCCAGAAATATGAAAGGTTGTCTTTTTTACCCCCGGCCGCGGGCAATTCAGAAAACGATATTAGATTTCCTGCAAAGTTAGGCCAAGTTAATTAAGAACTTCTAATTACAATGTCACTGGCATAATGACAACAATAAAAGAATGCAAACTATTATCTCCTAGCCAAATTCTGCAGATTAAAAGTTGGGCTGAAGCGTCCGGGCTTAAGACCAAGAGCCCCGAGGCTGAGGTGTTTAATTGGCGCCCGGGGCACCTGGCAGCAGTTAATGAGCTCCTATAGCCATGGGCACAGCTGTACACCTGTATGGCTGATGACGCTGATACCTGCGTCATCTTGAGTCATGCTCTGACACGAGAACTGGCTCAGAGAGGAACAAAGTTTTATTTCGGGAGGTCAAATGAAGTCATTAGAGAAGGGGGAGGGGAGGGGAATAAACATATTCTGTGAGGTCATATGAGCCCAGTCGGGGAGAGGAGAGATATTAATGTCATCTGGGGGAACGAAAAAGGTCAGTCAGTGAAAGGCGAGGGTCACAAACGAGGGTCATGGTAAGGGATGCAACACTACTTTCCATTACTACATAACACTAAAACTAAAGATTTATTGAAATTTCCATGACAAGTACACAGACCTAAAGAAAAATATCCAGCCCATGAAAGTACACGTGCATATAATCCAAAATAAAATGTGTCTGGTTCAAAATTTATTTATCCATTCCCTTATAAAAGTATTCAAATGTAAACAAAGTCCGCTACTCTTAACGGGAACAGAAATATACCGTAAATAAAATCATTTGGTACACAGGAAGGCTGGTTGGTGTCCTCCCGCCGGGGAAACCTTCACGGGCAAGTGGTCCGCACTTTGTGACTTTTAACACTTTAAACTATAAGGTGAAAGATTAAGTTTGAAAAATAAAAATAATGTCTGATTAGTAATTACAGGACATTGAGGCTATATCGAGCGTTGTATTAACTGACTATATTTTTATAACTACTGCTCGTTGTAGTTAATGCGACAAATCTAAATTGGTGAGTTTGTTGTATCAAAGTATTAATTTGTTCATGCAAAACTAAGTCACATATTTCAGGAACATTTAATTAAAGCCGGGACGGGATTAATGTTGAGTGTATGTTTGATGTGCTGGTAAAGTAAATTATAATCCCAACACCAGGCAACAGTAGAGCCAGGAAATACACTATGCTATATATATATATATATATATATATATATATATATATATATATATATATATATATATATATATATATATATATATATATATATATATATATATATTTATTTATTTATATTTATTTATTTATTTATTCAACAGGTTAAGATTTGACAAGTTAATATTTGTCACACGTGCCAGCTTTAAATCTGGTGCAGGCTAAGTTTGGATGCAGTAGGTTAGTGTGTGGAGGAGTGTGAGGGCGTGTGGAGGAGTGTGAGGGTGTGTGGACGAGTGTGGGGAGGAGTGTGGGGATGTGTGGAGGTGTGTGGGGGTGTGTGAGGATGTGTGGAGGAATGTGGATTATGGAAGGTGTGTGGAGGAGAGAGTGGAGTGTGAGGGTGACTGGGGGCTGGGAAGGAGGTACTCTACTCTCCCGGCAGTAATCAAGACCCCACAACACCTGGCTTCGCAGCTACAGCTGATGACACCTCAGTGAGACATTCTAGACTCACCTGATGTGTGGCGGCCTGCAGATGTGACCCTTCCTTACAGGTGAAGTAAGGCCACCTCCGGACGCCCCGTCGACACGATATATAGTTGGGGAAACCTCGTTAAACCTCTAATGGCCTCGTTTGTCTTGTGAGTGATTTAAACTGCAGAAGACAGAATCATCAGTGTTAGATTGTGTCGTCATAATGATTTTGTAGGAGACTTCTTGAGAGAGAGAGAGAGAGAGAGAGAGAGAGAGAGAGAGAGAGAGAGAGAGAGAGAGAACTGTAGGTTAGCAGGTCAATGAAATTTACTGTAGTGTTAAAACAAAAACATCTTACAATCCAAAAAAAACTGAAGTGGACAATAATACATTTAATCTGTCCATCCTTAACCGTCAACCTGTCCACCACAGTCTGTCTATTAGTACAACCTCTCCACCCTTCCCTCATACAGTGTGTCTATCACTGTACACTATATCCAACACATGAACCTCCTCCTCCTCCTTCCCACACACTCAGATAATTTAATCAATTGATCACATGCTCTCTGGCCCCACTGAACACAATCATTATATCACTCATCTTCTTCCCATCACATTAAACGTATCCATCCCAGGCAGTCATATCAACGTATAATATCCATCACACTACAGCTCTCCCCTCCCATCACACACACTATCCATCACAGACCAACAGCGCTCCCTTCCCATCACACATACACTATCCATCACACTACAGCGCTCCCTTCCATTCACACACTCTATCCGTGACAGACCAACAGCTCTCCCCTCCCATCACACATACTATCCATCGCAGACCAACAGCGCTCCCTTCCCATCACACACACTATCCATCACAGACCAACAGCGCTCCCCTCCCATCACACATACACTATCCATCACACTACAGCGCTCCCTTCCATTCACACACTCTATCCGTGACAGACCAACAGCTCTCCCCTCCCATCACACATACTATCCATCGCAGACCAACAGCGCTCCCTTCCCATCACACACACTATCCATCACAGACCAACAGCGCTCCCCTCCCATCACACACACTATCCATCACAGACCAACAGCGCTCCCCTCCCATCACACACTCTATCCGTCACAGACCAACAGCGCTCCCCTCCCATCACACACATTCCGTCACAGACAAACAGCGCTCCCTTCCCATCACACACACACTATCCATCACAGAAGCCTTCCCTCATCTACAAACAGGTAGTCTATCCATCTCTAGCCCTCACCCCAACACACCCAGACTATCCATCTCCGGCCAGGGAAAAATCGAAATGAAAGTGAAATTTGAGAGAGGAGGGAATTATTACGAGGGCTCCAGGAACTGACTATGAATCTTAATATCAAACTTAGTGGAGTCACATAAGAAGGGATCCAAGTTTTCCAGCTTAATTCTACGTGGAAAAGTTTAGGGGGAGTTTAAGTTTGGGCGTTAGGGAAAATTCCCCAGGATGAGTAAGGCGGTCATACATAATTTACCGCCGGAGCAGACGATAGCGAGCTGACAGGGAAATTTATATTTTTTATTTCATTCCGAGTTAGGGAAGTAATTACTCTTCGAAGAATAAACTCCTATAAATTTTTTTATACAATAGTCTGTATAACACTTTTAATATATATATATATATATATATATATATATATATATATATATATATATATATATATATATATATATATATATATATATATATATATATATATATATATATATACTGCACAGTACTGCACAGTGTGAGTGTTAGTCAAAATAACACGTCGTCAACAATACTAATACTCAAGTAAAATTTAGAAATACCAAATAAAATTTTCTCTTTTGATTTCCACAACTTAGTTTAGTTAGTATGTTTACGTAAACAGTACAATAAAGCAGAGTAAAAATAGACTAGATAAAAAGTAGCACAAATAGACGAACTCAATGATTACAATAAAATTAAATGAAATTGAAGTGATCAAACTATATTTGGCTTCATACATTATATTAGAATAGATAAAAACCTAAATTTAATAAATCGGTAGAACTAAATAGAAGAAATTAAATAAAATACAACAGTATAATACAAAAGTTAATTATTTCCCATAACAAAAAGCCTTTAATTTCACCTTTTAGGATTCACCTCCAGCTGTCGTTAGGTGGCGGTGTTGGTAGTGAGGTGACAGGTGGCTGAGGGACAGCTGGCGGAGGGGGGTACCTTGTGTCGGGGGCAGCTGGTGTGGAGGCAGCTGGTGTGGAGGGTTGCTGGTACGAGGGCGTTGCTGGTGTGGGGGCTTGCTGGCGTGGGGGGTTGCTGGCGTGGGGGTAGCTTATGTGAGAGGCAACTGCCGGGGGAGGGTAAGCGTTGGGACTGCTGGCAGGGAAGACATCGTGGGGGAATCTGGGACGGGGCAGCATGGAAGGATCAGCTAACACAGATCAGCTGGTGAGCCTCAGCCGGCGAGGATGAGGTCCCAGGTGTCGCTGGATTATGCTAATGTCAACAGGTGCGGCCAGAGGAGTCAGGGGTTAGGGGGAGGGGACCCTCCGGAGTCACAGGGAGTGCGGGTCCTCTGGGGTCACAGGGAGTGGGGGTTCTCTGGGGTCATAGGGAGTGGGGGTCCTCTGGGGTCATAGGGAGTGGGGTCCTCTGGGGTCACACACACACACACCTGCGGGTAATATGGATCTCTGGAACACCTTCACATGTGTTAAGAAGAAAAGTTATAAATCTGGCGTGAGAGTGTGAGTAAATGGGTCCCTCTCGGGTAGTTGATGCGGCCTTAACACCTTCCAAGATGAATACCAGGCAACAGATTAAGCTTTCTCGCAATTGCTGGCTGTTGAATAAAAAAGTTACGTGGAAGTGTTGCTTGAGAGGAGATAGTGGTTGTGTTGTGTCTTGTTCCTTAGGTTTAGGTGAGACTCTGGAGTTACTTTTTACTGACACACTGGAGAAGTATTTACAGTGCAGATGACGTCATTTAACACATCAGGGCCACTGATTTTTAACACACCAGGGCCATTGATTCTTAACACGCCAGGGCCATTGATTCTTAACACGCCAGGGCCATTGATTCTTAACACGCCAGGGCCACGGATTCTTAAGACGCCAGGGCCACTGATTCTTAACACGCCAGGACCATTGATTCTTAACACGCCAGGACCATTGATTCTTAATACGCCAGGACCATTGATTCTTAACACGCCAGGGCCACTGTTTCTTAACAAACCAGGGGCATTGATTCATAATACGCCAGGACCACTGATTCTTAATACGTCAGGACCATTGATTCTTAACACGCCAGGGCCACGGATTCTTAACACGCCAGGGCCATTGATTCTTAATACGTCAGGACCATTGATTCTTAACACGCCAGGGCCACGGATTCTTAACACGCCAGGGCCATTGATTCTTAATACGTCAGGACCATTGATTCTTAACACCTTGAGACCATTGATTCTTAACACACCAGAGACCATTGATTCTTAATACGTCAGGACCATTGATTCTTAACACGCCAGGAAAATTGATTCTTAACACACCAGGGCCATTGATTCTTAACACGGGCCATTGATTCTTAACACGCCAGGGCCACTGATTCTCAAAGAGGAGAAGGAGGAGGAAAAGGAGGAAGAAGAGGAAAGGGTGGAAGAAGAGGAAAAGGAGATGGAAGAGGAGGAGGAGGAAAAGGAGATTGAAGAGGAAAAGGAGGAAAAAAAAGAGAAATAAGAGAGGAAAAAGAATAGGAGGAGAAATGGAGGAGGAGGACGCAGGTGGTGAGGGATGAAGACCTCACTAAACTCTATTCAAAGTTTGTGTGTCACTAGTGGTTCAGGATGGGCCCCTCTCACCCCCCCTCCCCCCCTCCAGCGGTGTGTCTATGTATGTGTGTGTATTGATTTATGTATATTCCTGCCTGTGTGTGTCTATGTGTGTCATTAACCGTGTGTATATGTCATTGTGTAGAAAGAAAGACACGCCAGGAACGAGCACATACAGACAGACAGACAGACAGACATGTACACAAACAGCAGACACGCCAGTAATGAAGACAGACAGATACGCCAATAACAAAGACAGACAGACTGACAGACATAGAGACAGAAAGACCCGCCAATAATGAACACAAACACAGACAGACAAACATGCCAATAACGAACACAAACAGACAGACAGACAGACATGCCAATAACGAACACAGACAGACAGACACGCCAATAACGAACACAAACAGACAGACAGGCAAACACGTCAATAACAATCACAGACAGACAGACACGCCAATAACGAACACAGACAGACAGACGCGCCAATAACGAACACAAACAGACAGACAGGCAAACACGTCAATAACAATCACAGACAGACAGACACCAATAACGAACACAGACAAAGACAGACACGCCAATAACGAACACAGACAGACAGACACGCCAATAACGAACACAAACAGACAGACAGGCAAACACGTCAATAACAATCACAGACAGACAGACACGCCAATAACGAACACAGACAGCCAGACATAATAACGAACACAGAAACAGACAGACAGGCAAACACGTCAATAACAATCCCAAAGACAGACACAATAACGAACACAGACAGAGACAGACAGACACGCCAATAACGAACACAAACAGACAGACAGACAGACAGGCAAACACGTCAATAACAATCACAGACAGACAAACATGCCAATAACGAACACAAACAGAAAAGGTGATAGAGAGGGAATTAAACACACACACACACACACACACACACACACACACACACACACACACACACACACACTTCCCTCTTCCTCCCCCTCTCTATATTTTCCCCTTCCTATCCTTAATTGCCATCCCTCCTACCCTTATTCCCCTAATCCTTTCCTCGCCCTTTCTTTCTCTCCCTTCACCCCTCTCTCCCTCTGCCTCCCCACACGCTCTGACACGGTAAAAGGTAAACTTTATTCAGGTGAGACTAAACCCACTTATCCAAAATTTTGTGGCAGGTTGACCATCTCATATTGACACCTTACTGGTCAATGTTTACACGATTATTACACATGGACGAACAGACACACACACTGACAGATGAGAAAGATTGCTTTAATTGCCTACAAAATGGTGAGTGAAGATGCGAGTATACCGACAAAGTGAAGCAACACTATTATAGTAGTCGTGTTTTGGTACGCTGTAGTAATGAGGCGGTCACTTCATAGGTGGTACGACACTGATGTCTTTGACTCTTTGTTCACATACACACACACAGTCTCTAAAAACAGTATCGTAATAAATCTAAACTAATGACAAGACCCCTCGGTATCTAATATACTATAGGAATAGCCGTGTGTGTGTGTGTGTGTGTGTGTGTGTGCGTGTGTGTGTGTGTGTGTGTGTGTGTGTGTTCTGGGCAGCCGAAACGGCACAATCGTTTTTCATCAAACTTGGTGGAAAAATCGCTAAAAATTCGTAGTGAAACAAACCTTGTCCCATGCCAATGGTTTCTTTAGGAAGGCATTAATTAACCATTTTATTTACGCTGGAAAACGATGCAAGTCTACGAACTTGGCGCCCCCTCATTTGCTGTCAGCTGGACGGCGGTTATGCGCTAGCCAAGCACGAACGTTCAAACTTTCACCGGGCACGAAAGGCCCGCGATCTTTTGTACAGTTTAAGAAACAATTATTTTCCCTAGTTTGGGTGAATACATCGCGGAAAAATTGAGTCAGATGACGCACGCATCGTAAACCCGAGACGGATTCATGAATCTGAATTTCGGGTTCGTGGTTCAGGGGGAGAGGCGAACGGACTTTAGCAGTTGACTGTACCTCCTAACATGGAACAATTAAAATATTTCCTTTGATAATTTAATCCGGGACAATGAGAGATAATTCACTGTATACCCTGCTGAAGAAGTGTGTAATGCTTACATATATTCTGCATTCCTCAGAGTGTTGAGCCGACAGGTAACCCCTATCATTAACCAATCAAAACCAATAATTCATTCCCGCACTTTAAGGTAATGGAACTTTCTATTAGCACAAGCTGTCCATCTTACCTGTAATCTAAAGCTGTTTAGGTGTGAGTCAGGTGACATTTTCTCATGTATGTGACTAAATAATATTACTCTCCACTACACGAAGCAGGGAACAATCTACTTGGCTATTCTGTACACCATCGGCCGAGCCGCTATATTTGTGTTTTCATATGTATAAATTTTTACTGTTTACTGTACTGTGTTAAAAGGATAGCAGTCAGAATATACTGCAAATCCTTCATTAAAACTCTCTTAGGAATATTGACCCTCAACTTAGACCATATGACAATAAACACCACTGGCGGGTGTTAGAGTTGTAATAATGACGCTTACTTGTACAGTACTGTACGTTCTGTGTAATGTCTTGGGCGAGGGAATTATTTAATATTACAAATAATAACAAGTTTTATTCAACACAGTAGAACAATCTATTCATACACAGAGTTGTGTTGGTCTTTTATCGTTAGGTACTGTTTGAATCTACATTACCTCCTTGTGTACTGAAAGCTCAGCATACAGTGTGTTGTTTAGTCTTTTATTATATATTTATCCTCTACCGGAGAGACGCTGTTGGTTGGGAACTCACATCATGCTGTGGTGATGACCTAGTGCTATCAGAGTGGTGGCTGAGTGGTATCAGTAGTTTTCTCGTGTCCTAAGGGACACTTGTTCGCACCGAGGGATATTTCCAACCAAAAAGTGGTTTAGTATTCACTGTGTCCCCCTCGGGTTATCAGATCTACAGTAAGAGATTCACTTTTACTAAAGTCTTACAAGGAGATCGATTGAAATAATGTCTGTAAAATTTGCCGGGTTGGGAATACTCGTCACTCTCACTATCCCGATGTGAAAGTAAAATCAGTAGGCAAAAAATAATGTCATATATTCTGAAAACTAACTGGGCCACGATATATCTTCGGAGGAATACTTATATATTATACTTTGATCATAAACGAAGCAAAAATTACGAATAGTGTTGGTCACCTGGGTACTTGGTCTCAAGTTAACTGTTTAACAGTCAGAGCTTAGGGTTTATGGCTGGGAGTTACGACACCTTGGCAGCAATAAGCTGTGATATAGTGCTTGAGGTGTGTTCCTGGGGTTCACCTTCATACTCATAATGGTTCACTGGTTCTACATTATAGCACAGCAATCTTTTCTTGCAAAACGTCAGTGTTCAAGTACTGTAAGCTCAAGTCACTGTACCTTTCAGATTATTATTATTAATATTATCTTCATCATTATAATCAATTTATAATTATAATTGTTGTTATTATTAGTTTTGTTATTATTATTATTATTATTATTATTATTATTAAATTAAAATATGGTATTGTAAACACCGGTTTACTCTTTCATTAAGGCTTATGGGGGAAACCTATCCCGTCCGGTTGGAAAAATACTTGATCATGCATTTTTTATTTTTTAGGACTATGATGATAAGACGATGTGGCGAGAAGCCCATGAGTGTTAATGTTCCTTTAGTGATCTTTAGTTATTGTCTTTAAGAACCGTGCACTAAGTTTTAGTTTCCTTACTAGACAGCAACTTTTATAAATTACGAAAAATATTCCCTCAAGGTGAACTTTGGCAGTGTTGGGGGAAGGGGTTCAGAGACTGGCCGCCCCTGGGAGGTGTTTTCACATCTTATATGATAATGTGAGTTAACTTCTTGACCCTAAGTTAAGTCTTGCTGGAAAATAGTATTAAATTAAGGAATATTACCTAAGGAATTTTTACAGGTGTCTCTAAACTTGTTAGTTACTTGCCAGATGTGTGATGTGTGAGAGCATGTTACCAATTACTGTAAATAGTACGGTTGTTAGTTGTTATATCCGGTGTGTGTGTGTGTGACGGTGTAGAAATGTGCGTGTGTACGTTTATGGTCAGCCGTTTTCGTTCCTTAAAAATACTTAAACTTGATCAAATATTTCCTTTTTACCTTTTATTTCTATATACAATCGTCGCTGTTACGTCTGTATCTGTTTCTAAACTTGATTCACATTCTCTGTCAATCAATCTTTTAGTCTCTCTTTCTCCCTCTTCCATTTCTAGTTGTCTGTCTGTGAATCTCTCTTTAATCTCTAATTTATTTGTTTGTCTTCATTTATCAGTCTATTATCAGTCTCTCTTTCATTCTCTCTATTCTCTCTTTTAACCCGACAGAATATCTCATTCATTAATTTCTGATTCAAACGCCGCACAATTAGACGACAACAAAGAGTAACAACACGATGCTCTCTGCCTACACTGTCAGGTCATCATTTCGCCCTCCTCTCTGGCAACAATTCTGGAAAACGTGTGTAAATATAGTTGGGAGTCTGCACGAGTTAGGGAGAGCGGTAAGACTCCACAAAGCCTCTTTTAATCCTCAATTAGCATTTTTTTATGCTTGTGTATAAAGTTGTCTGGACTAAATACTGATAAAATGCGACTTTATGGATGATATATAAACCATATGACTCTTGTGGGTATGTTTTGTTATCCTAATAGTGATACATTCCATCCCGTGTGTATGTAAGAGAGAGAGAGAGAGAGAGAGAGAGAGAGAGAGAGAGAGAGAGAGAGAGCTAGCTTTGGTACCTAGGAGTGTCACCCGGGAGTGTCACCCTGGCACTCACACCCCCTCTGTTCATCCGGGAGTGTCACCTGGCAAAGTGTGTAACGGTGTTAAAAGAAAGAAGAAAGAACAGAAAAAAAAACTTGTTTGGGGGAGTCTACCGGACGCTAAAGTGAATTGTTTTGTTGTGTAAGAGTGTGTGTGTGTGTGTGTGTGTGTGTGTGTGTGTGTGTGTGTGTGTGTGTGTGTGTGTGTGTACAGTACATGTATGTGTGTGTATGTGTGTATGTATTTGTATGTGTATATGAGTATATGTATATGCGTATGTGTGTGTATGAATTTGTATGTGTGTATATGTGTGTATTTATGTGTGAGTATGTTTGTGTGAGTGTTTATCCATCAGCGGGGTGTGGACTGTGGAGGAGAGGGCCCATCAGTCACCCAGCCCTTCCTTATCCCCAAACAAGAGTAATAAAAGATCTAACACTATCATATGCTATAAACGCGGTTGATACGAGGTTTAGAGTGAGAGCTTCTTAAAACAATAAACGCCCACGTGGCTGACTTATACTGCAATTATTGTACTATGTGAAAACTTGACTGATTTTTTAATATATTTTCTACACGCCAAGATACACATTCCATTAAGTGGGAAGACGATACTTAACACTGAACAAATACACTGAACAATAACACTGAATATTTACAGTCAGCCAAAGATCCACTGACCTCACCCTGGGTCTCGTGCTCGCAATTTTACCTGGCAATACTTGGTAAAGGAAGGCTGTATGTAAAGGTGATTGTGATTGGTGGATCTATTTTCGGCTGTATCACTGTCAGGATAACTATTAAACAATCCAAAGGTAGAATTGTTATAATAATAAACTATTCATTATTATTTAAGATCATGAAAAGTTTCCAAATGTTCGTACATTTGCTTAGATAATTAAGAAAATTTGATCTGATAATCTTGTGGCAGCTGTGGCTGTAGTTGAGTTACCAATTCATTAATATAATTTATGCCTTATTTAAGCAAATATACGAACATTTGGAAACTTTTCACGATCTTAAATAACAATGAATTATTTATTATTATAGCAATTCTACCTTTGGACTGAGACCGAAAACTGGATGACTGAAACAGTAAACTGGATGACTGTGACTGTAAACTGGATGACTGAAACCGAAAACTGGATGACTGTGACCGTGAACTGGATGACTGTGACCGTAAACTGAACGACTGTGACTGTAAACTGGATGACTGTGACCGTAAACTGGATGACTGTGAATGTATTAAATCTGGAGACCAAACTAAAAATACAGACAGAACAACGTGATAAGAAAATAGGAAATGGTAGCGACAGAATAAAAGAGTCGCAGAAATAACTGAATAAAAAAGGCAAAGAACGGAGGAAAAACTAGAAGGTAGAATAAAAAAGCAAGAAAAAGAAAGACTGTGAAAAAGGATAGAGGAGAAGGGAAGGCTGTAAAAACGTCAAGGGTGATGGTGGGTGTGCCAGTCTAGGTGCCAGAGTGGGGTGGGTGTGCCAGTCCAGGTGCCAGAGTGGGGTGGGTGTGCCGGTCTAGGTGCCAGACTGTGGTGGGTGTGCCAGTCCCCAGAGTGGGGTGGTCAGGTGTGCAGTCCAGGTGCCAGAGTGGGGTGGGTGTGCCAGTCCAGGTGCCAGGTGCCAGAGGTCCAGGTGCCAGAGTCCAGGTGCCAGGTGAGCCAAGGTGCCAGTGGGGTGGTGTGGGTGTCCAGGTGCCAGAGTGGGGTGCCAGTGCCTAGTGGGAGGTGCTGTGGTGGGGTGTGCCCAGAGTGGTGGGTGCCAGACTGGTGGGAACAGCCAGTCTAGGTGCCAGACTGTGGTGGGTGTGCCAGTCCAGGTGCCAGATCAGGTGGGTTTTGCCAGTCTAGTGCCAGAGTGGGTGGGTGTGCCAGTCCAGGTGCCAGACTGTGGTGGGTTTGCCAGTCTAGGTGCCAGACTGTGGTGTGTGCCAGTCCAGGTGCCAGACTGTGGTGGGTTTTTGCCAGTCTAGGTGCCAGACTGTGTGGGTGTGCCAGTCTAGGTGCCAGAGTGGTGGGTGTGCCAAGGTGCCAGACTGTGTGCCAGTCCAGGTGCCAGACTGTGGGGTTTTGCCAGCAGGTGCCAGACTGTGGTGGGTGTGCCAGTCCAGGTGCCAGACTGTGGTGGGTTTTGCCAGTCTGGGTGCCAGACTGTGGTGGGTGTGCCAGTCTAGGTGCCAGAGTGGGGTGTGCCAGTCCAGGTGCCAGAGTGGGGTGGGTGTGCCAGTCCAGGTGCCAGACTGTGGTGGGTTTTGCCAGGTCAGGTGCCAGAGTGGGGTGGGTGTGCAGTCCAGGTGCCAGAGTGCCAGTCCAGGTGCCAGAGGGGGTGGTGTGTGCAGTCCAGGTGCCAGGAGGGGTGGTGTGCCAGTGCCAGAGTGGGTGTGCAGTCCAGGTGCCAGAGTGGCAGTCCAGGTGTGTGTGCCAGAGGTGCCAGAGGTGGGTGTGCCAGTCCAGGTGCCAGAGTGGGGTGGGTGTGCCAGTCCAGGTGCCAGAGTGGGTGGGTGTGTCCCAGAGTGGGGTGGGTGTGCCAGTCCAGGTGCCAGAGTGGGGTGGGTGTGCCAGTCCAGGTGCCAGAGTGGGGTGGTGTGCCAGTCCAGGTGCCAGAGTGACGTGGGTGTGTGTCTAGGTGCCAGAGTGGGGTGGGTGTGCCAGTCCAGGTGCCAGAGTGGCGTGGGAGTGCCAGGCCAGGTGCCAGAGTGGGGTGGGTGTGCCAGTCCAGGTGCCAGAGTGGGGTGGGTGTGCCAGTCCAGGTGCCAGAGTGGGGTGGGTGTGCCAGTCCAGGTGCCAGAGTGGGGTCCAGGTGCCAGAGTGGGGTGGGTGTGCCAGTCCAGGTGCCAGAGTGGGGTGGGTGTGCCGGTCTAGGTGCCAGACTGTGGTGGGTGTGCCAGTCCAGGTGCCAGACTGTGGTGGGTGTGCCAGTCTAGGTGTCCTCAAAGGGCTCACAACCTCACCTCCCTGACTCCAGAAGACTCAACCTCACCACCTTGACCCCAGAAGACTCATAATATCACCTTGACTCCGGTAGACTCACAACCTAACCAAGCTTGACCCCAGAAGACTGACAACCTCGCCACCCTGACTCCAGAAGACTCAACCTCACCACCTCGTCCGCCAGATACTTCACCAAGAATCAGGGAGGAGAGTTTCGTCGACGCCACAAAGAACTGGCCGTCTCGCCCCAGCTCACAACAGAAGGCTTTAAATAAGTTACATATCATTCTCCCTCAAGTTATGAAGTTATAATCGCATAGTTAAAGTTTATGACACTTCCAATCCCATGGTCAGTGAGTCTCTGAGAGTGGAGGAGGAGGAGGAGGGGGAGGGTAAAGGCGATAAGAGGATGGAAGAATAGGAGGGGAGGGGAGGGGATGGGGAGCAATGGATGAGGGACAGAGAAAGGAGGAGAACAAATAGGGGGGGGAGGCTAATTATTAGAAACGATAATTGTTATTTTACTGACAGTACGAGCAAATTTTTAAATAATAATACTACAATTAATAATATATATATATATATATATATATATATATATATATATATATATATATATATATATATATATATATATATGAAGTAAATCACTGTAGGTGCGCGGATCTAGGTATATGCTGAGTAACCACAAGGAAGAAGAAACACAGAAGTTCCCAAAGCGCTTTCGTGTAATTCACATCTTCATATATATATATATACAGTATATATATATATATATATATATATATATATATATATATATATATATATATATATATATATATATATATATATATATATATATATATATATATATATATATATATATATATATAGTTTATGATCACAAAATATAAATTGTATAAGAAGATATACAAAATGAGTCACACTCATCAACGTTGTTTTGTTTGTGTGTTTATGGAGTTAAAATATTCGTATATTCACAGTTTTGTGAATATGGGTGTTTCATCAGCACGACGCGACGCGTCATATCACATTATGTTAACATTCTACTGCGACAGTCTAGGCGAGGCCAAAGCGCCTACAATATTATGCACATTTTTAGGATTGCTAATTATTCCTAACTCTTATCTCGGGAAAAGTTTTGCACGTAGACACGCCTCACACAGCTGTTCTGGCAACAGTGGCCAAGGTGTGTGGCGATAGGTCAACACAACACCGTGGAGGCCTTATCAGTTTGAGATTTACAGCTTAGCTCTTCTTAAGTTTTTTATTATATATTGTGTTTAGATATTGTGGTGTTCTGTTCAAGCCTATGTTACGTGGTTTGTTCAGTAATTTCCTTTGTATGAGGGACTTCCGTGTTCTGTGGAGGACTTTTGAATACTGACTTTTTTATATATAAATCTTCACAATCCCAGCTGAATGTTTGGGGTCGCCTTAAAGGTTCACAGTTGGCGCGTTACTTCCACATGTACACACTATTAACGTCTCCTGTACACACACGACTCAAAACTAGTACACATATACCTTCTAGTGTTTCACTATCCGTCTCTAATTGTGGTGGTGTGTTCTTATGAACCGAACCGAACCGCGCCGAACCGAACCGAGCCTAACCGAACCTAACCTAACCTAACCGAACCGAACCGAACCGAACCGAACCTAACCTAACCGAACCGAACCGAACCTAACCTAACCTAACCGCACCGAACCAAACCGAACCGAACCGAACAGAACCGAACCGAACCGAACCGAACCTAACCTAACCTAACCTAACCTAACCACGTCTCTGTCTCCTCACACCTGCCTCATGTAATGATAAATCCTGTTAGGGAGAAGTTACACGCACAAGTATACAATTCATTCTCAAACACTGATCAGTCAGCTATTTTTTTTCTTCTCCTTTTTATTGGAAAGTCACTAACAAACTCACAAAACAAAAGTATTAACATAGGAACCTTTTCACCTCTATTCTTGGAACACGTGACCATTGTATTCCTAGGAGTTCAATAACCACAAACATAAAATTTTCACCTTAACGGTTTCAATAAAGAGAGTGTTGGGTGAAGCGGTGTTCATGCTCTTACACGAAGCGGCGGTAATGCCCATGACCTTCTGTTGACGACCTTCTTCATGGCATCCTTCAACAATGGTGGGAGTGGCATTCAACACCCTTGAACACACCTTAATGGATTTAATCTTGAGAGAGAGAGAGAGAGAGAGAGAGAGAGAGAGAGAGATAATGCATTGTTTTAAAATACGTTTTGTTCTCGTCTTTCTCTTACACAACAGCATAAATCAAAAGGACGAAACAAGATCAGGAATATGCTTGTCTCTCCTTATACTTTATTAACTAAGAGCTGTTATCTCACTCCAGCTCATTTTATAGCCAGCTAAGGACAGCTAAGTTTATCCCCACGAAGTTGTTACAGCATCTGTGAACCTGTGGCTGCAAGGAGACGTTGAACTCTGTCATGAGAAACAACAGTGTGTGTGTGTGTGTGTGTGTGTGTGTGTGTGTGTGTATGTGTTACAAATACATGAAAATGATTTCAGGTAAATGATAATAATACAAATATTAATGAAAAACCCAATAATATGATAATTAATAATAATAATAATAATAATAATAACTTCAATGCACTTTTATTCATAAATAATGAAATAAACACAAATAGATTTATAACAAAAACAAAGGATAATAATGATAATAAAAAAACATGTTTCATGAACTCCAGAAAAACAGGTGTCGATTAAAGTGGTGTGCGGAAGTAAACAAAGTGTAATTATACCAAGTCAACCCATGTGCAGGAGGCGGAGCTTATTATGTGACGTCATTGGCCGTAGTGGAAGAAAACGGCAGTAAGGGATGACTCGTATATTATCCCAGGTAAGACCACCCCACTGTATTAGAGGATATTCTTGCCATAAATCCTGATTTTCTCCTCCCCTAGTACACTATCTTTCAGTTAGTCACTTGAACTTCTCATGTAATCATTATTTTTATGATATTCATCTTCTTATTAAAATTTATTATGATTATTATTATTAATCCTCTTCTTTCTCTCTTTATTATTATTTAAACTCATGATTTTGCTGCCCGTATCAGCGTAAAAGCAATTAAATAATCATAGGCATATGGGCTAGCTATTTGCTAGGGGGGGGGGGGGCAGAAGGAATACAAGAGTTAAATAAAATAGTTAAAGAAAAATAATAATTATTATTATAATTATCATCATTCTCTTTCCCGAAGCTAATACAATAAATCAGTAAATACAAGTATATACAGTATGTGTAGAGGTTTTCAATTTGTCAATATGGCCACTATATTGCACATGACTAGGCTAACAGTTTCAAGCAACAAATAGGTACTTGTCTCTACACATCCGGTTTCCTCGCTGAACATTAGACTTTAGGGAACTTAAATTTAAGCCTGCCTTCCTCCTGTTGTACCCGATATATATGCGACATGCACAATAAATCCATTTTTTTATCTGTTTTTCATCCTTTGGAAATCCATGAAATATCAAACTTTTATCATGTAGTCTGTAATTTGATATGCATCCAGATATGACGCATTTACCAGGCATTGTCACAGACCCTCACATGACAACAGTGTTCGATGTGACTGAGGACGTCTCATTGTCTGTGGACGACTCTTTGACTGAGGACGTGTCAGTGACTGAGATCGACTCAGTGACTGAGACCGTGACTGAACATGACTGAAACCCAACAACACAAATGACTGAGACGTGTCGTGACTGAGATCGACTCAGTGACTGAGGACGTGTCAGTACAGGACACCTTAGTGAGAGAACAATTCGGTGGTTAAGGACTTCTCGACGATTGAGGAAGTCCCGGTGATTGTGAAAACTTCAAGGCTTGAGATGAGTGTGTTACTGGTCATCCTCCTTGGGTATTTAACGATTAATGGATTTTTTTATAAAATATCTTTATAAGTTACAAAATTCAGCCAGTAATTTAAATGAGGATGCTGAGGATTTCATGTACTCTTTGTTAACGATTTCTTTGGGTTTGACGATACCTCTTATGAACTTCGTCATTAAAATGTTGTCTGGGAAATATGTCGTAAGGTAATAAAAGTCGGGAGAAGGTCTTAAATCTTACGAGTTACCCCAAATGCTTACCAGGGCAGACAAGCTCCAGCGCCGAAAAGACGCTGCCCTTCACACAAGCAGTATGTGCGGACGGCCCCGCTCGAGCAGCTAGACCCGTCTCGGCCTCTCGTTTCACCTCAGAGTTCACCAAGATCAGTTGGATCATCTTCGATATAGAATGGCAGCAAAGTAGGAGAATCTATAGAAACCATATGCAATGAAAAATGGGTGAAAATAGGATAGAAAACGAAAGTGAACTCATTTGTTGCTAAATCTTTAAAATTTTACCCCAACCTTGAAAGTTTGATAGACGTTTTTGAAAACCTCCCATACACTTTAAAATTAATATTTGTTTGGAATTTTTTGTATTAATTTTCTGTTTATATATTTAAGAATCATGCTTAACTTATATATGCCAATGTTCTTTTGGCACTTAGTATTATAAGTAAATAATTTATGAATAATTTGGCACCCTAGCCATGAATCATAATTCGCACCTCTAAATAACGTGAATCGTCCTTCATTTATTTTCAAAGAAATGTTAAATATATTATTTTAGTTGCTTTAGTGTAAAAGCAACAATTAAAATTAATTACTTAGTAGGCTACACTAAACTATTACTAGAGTACAACAGGTGTACTTGTTTAGGTATTAAGTAAAATCTTTGCTTTGATATACTCAGATAGAACTTTACTTTGGTCTTGTCTCAATCCGTCTAACGAATAAATATGTTTTTCTTTTTTAATGCAGAATACCGAGTGTATTTTCATTTGATTATCTATTATTTTGGTGTATATGTTATATTTATACAATTTGGAGAATTGTATTAATTAAAATCAAAATAATTCTTATTGGATATAATTTGGTCATACGTAGAATTTTGTTTAACGATTTGGAAAGATTCAGACACGAATCTGGTAAACTTGGTTTTTTCACGAGTGACAACATTGACAACGACCTGCCGTCCAGTAAGGGTGGGACGGCCTTTACATCCTCCACCTTGACTGTGTCAAGAACTTTCGTTCGGGACTGTACTTCAGTTAACAAAACATGTGCCGTGAAAGACGTACTTCAGTTAACAAAACTCGTGTCGTGATAGACGTACTCCAGTTAACGTGTCCGTGAAGACGTACTCAGTTAACAAACTGTGCCAAGTGCCGTGAAGACGTCTCAGTTAACAAGACACTGATAGACGTACTTCAGTTAACAAGACTCGTGTCGTGATAGACGTACTCCAGTTAACAAGATCCTGTCGTGATAGACGTACTCCAGTTAACAAGACATGTACCGTGATAGACGTACCCAGTTAACAAGACCGTGTCGTGATAGACGTACCCAGTTAACAAGACTCGTGCCGTGATAGACGTACTCCAGTTAACAAGACCAAACACAACAACCGTCGACAGACACATAACAAGACTCGTGTCTGATAGACGTACTCAGTTAACAAGACTCGTGTCGGAAGACGTCAGAACAAGACCGTCTAAGACTACCAGTTAACAAACGAAATACCATAACAAGACTCGTGTCGTGATAGACGTACTCCAGTTAACAAGACTCGTGTCGTGATAGACGTACTCCAGTTAACAAGACTCGTGTCGTGATAGACGTACTGCAGTTAACAAGACTCGTGCCGTGATAGACGTACTCCAGTTAACAAGACTCGTGTCGTGATAGGGGTACTCCAGTTAACAAGACTCGTGCCGTGATAGACGTACTCCAGTTAACAAGACTCGTGCCGTGATAGACGTACTCCAGTTAACAAGACTCGTGTCGTGATAGACGTACTCCAGTTAACAAGACTCGTGTCGTGATAGGGGTACTCCAGCACGCATGACCACTCCTCATTGTTCTAACTGTTACAAACTACCACCGAGGCCGTGGATGACCTTCACCTGGGGGTCATATTTTCGGCCAACTTTTGGTGGGGTTGAACAGTGTTGTGATCCATCATCCATTATTTGCTGGTAGTTCTGTCTGCCACCACTAGGAGATGCATCCATAAACTGAACCATGTGAAGACTGTTAATGGTCAAACTTCTTCGTTAAACTATTTATGGAAATGTACGAATATAATCAACTAATCCTGAGTGAGATAGGTACATTATCGATATACGTATCTTTATGTACTTTAACACCTTTCACTACGATGTAAGTCCTTTGAATATAGTGATCTACTTCCTTAAATACAGTAAGACGATCTTGTACTCGGGGGGCTAATGGTTCAACTTGTTCACACCGATACATGTATGTAAGTAATTGTAACAAATGTAATAAGTTCAGTGGTACGATGACACTAAACTCTGTATCTTGCTGTACAAACTAAAGTAAAA
This sequence comes from Homarus americanus, assembly GCF_018991925.1. Lineage (NCBI taxonomy): Eukaryota > Metazoa > Arthropoda > Malacostraca > Decapoda > Nephropidae > Homarus > Homarus americanus. The sequence continues at coordinate 20,284,829 of NW_024716703.1, read as the reverse complement.
AATCATAATTTCATCATAGTGTTTGTGATTTTTTTAATGAATTAAGATTAGTTTCGGAGTTAGGTTAAATTAGGTTAAACTAGTTTGGTTAGGTTATGTTTAGGATATATTAAGTAGGGGTTAGGTTATGTTAGGCTATAGTTATGTTACCTTAGGTTAAGTTATGTTTAGGTTAGAGTTGGCTAGGATACGTTAGGTTAGGTTTAGTTTAAGTTAGGTTTCATTAGGTTGAGCATAAACTTGGTTGAGCTATTACGGAGACAGACAGACAGACAGAGGTGCCACTAACACAACAACATCACAATCACATGAGCCTAAAACACCAAACACCTAATTCGGGTGTTGGGCATAGTGGCATACTCCATTATATGCGCCAGTAAGCACAACAATGGCTACATTAGGCGGTAATGAACGCTCTCGCTCCGTTTTTACCTGCTATTTTAACCTTCAGTGCAGAGTGGGGGAAGTAGGTTAAATATTCCCGGCATATTACAGTGACAATCTTATTCCCGAGCATTTACTTGTTTTCCCAGGACACTAAGTTTGAATCCTGGAAATGTCGAGTGTTGGAGTACCAAGTGGAGGAAGAACTAATAAATAGACTCTAAGGTAGACTTTACTTAGTACCCATTAGCCTATTAGTGATATAACTAAAGTAGAATGAGTTAGACAATAATCCAGAATTATATCAGAATTTATAGGAATATATCCAGTATTTATCTTTTTATCCCATGACGATCACTGACGGTAAAAGAGCCATTGATGGAGACTAAGTCAGAAATTAGGCTAAAGTTATATTAAGATTACTTCTTTAATCTCTAAGGATGTCTCCTTGACGTTTCCCCCTCCAGGACTTTTATTAACCCTTAAAAACAGTCGTTGTGGCGTATCTTGTGACGAACTGATGGGAAAAATTGGAGCTCAATAACACAAAGTTATCATGACACACACACACACACACACACACCTAGTTATTATATATCTTATTTGTATCACTTATGTTACTTGTATATTATTTGTAAATCGAAACCCATTCCCCAATTATGTAACTGTATATTTTCAGCCTTCTGGCTGCTATGCTCTTTCAATAAACCGTTAATTATTATTATTATTATTATTAATATTATTATTATTATTATTATTATTATTATTATTATTATTATTATTATTATTTACACACACACACACACACACACACACACACACACAAAAACAACCTCGTGTCACCTTTGAGCCCTGAAATGATCTCTTAACAGCGACACAAGAGGAAACGTAATCAGAATTCTAATATTAACATACATACGACCCAAGTAAGCTGAAGCTGTTCCAGCCATCATCACCATCGTTTAAACTGAAGATGCATTTAAATTTATCACTTCATAAAATCATACAGAAATAATCATACAATATTAGACATGAAAGAACATACTTTCTTACAAATCGTGCAATAAGAAACTTAAAATAGTCTGCCATTAATAATTTATAATCTTACTAACTTGTGCTGTAGTTTTTTTTAACATTTGACAACTTTATTATACGAAATGATTAATATTCTTATAGTTCAACGCGATGATCAATAATAATAACCTTCACTTATAAACTTAAACTGTGATAAACTGTAGAAAAATATCTGTTCTTACCAACTTACACTGTCATCATCATCCGGTAAACTTAAACCACAATTAACTGAAAACTACTCAAATTACTCCTCGACGACCATCAACTACTTCACAAACTTCACCTGTAAAAACTTGACACCATTCACCGCCAGGTAACCGCACCTCACTCCTCCCTAATTACTTTAAATTACTAACCTGAACAATACGAAAACTCCTCAGGGAACTCTTAATTTTTTTCGGTTATAGTAAAGTATATGCGACGAAGGAGGGAGAGAGGGAGAGTAGGAAGGAGGGAGAGAGGGAGGGTAGGAAGGAGGGAGGGAGGGAGGGTAGGAAGGAGGGAGGGAACCTAAGTGACGCGTAATCTGTCTGGCCTTATTAGTATCTTCGCGTCTCGTATTAAATATAATGTTGTGAAATTGTGATAGATTGAAGACTTAAAGTCATAACTACCACTTGTGTCGTGTTTAGTGCTTGAGGGTTGAGGAGTTGAAGGGTAGGTAGGAAGTGAATGATGGAGTGTACAGGGGTGGGAGGGATCGGTGGATGGTTAGTGATGGGAAGGATGGTTGAATGGACAGGGATATCCTCGGGATGATTGATGGATAGACAGAGGGTGTGAGGATGGCTAGATGGACAGGGGTATACACAATGATCGATTAAAATACTTTCAATCAGACTCACATTAGAAGACATAAACATCAATAAAATAGTAGTTTCTATATCGCTAAAGTCCTCTTCATTAACTAACTCTTAATCACACGCAACAAATACAACGTTTATGATCATCGAATCTACAGTATTGTTTTAGTATGCTTTCGTGTTTTAGTGTGCGTTTGATGTACAAGCTGGCATTATTGTTATATGATTCCTTCAGGTGTTGAGGTTGGTATTTGTTTACGGTATAACAGCAACGACGTCGTCTCCTCTGCTGACGGTGCTGGCAAGCTAAAACCAGGATACGTTCAGGGTAAGACATTCACACGGAAGAAAAAACATGGTCAGCTAAACGTGCTACAGTTGTTGTGGACAGAAAATATCAAAAAGCACAAAGCTGTGAATGGGGCAAGACGCTATCAACGCTGATACTATGCACACCAGACGGGCCATCAGGGCGGGCCGTGCAGCGAGCGATACTACAGATGCAACACTCCGGAAAGGATAAGACGGATAAAATACCATAAATATTTATGCTGCAGGGACGCAGCGAGGGAGGCGCTGAGCAGGACCTTGATTCTCTAAAGTTCGTACACACATTTTTACCTCCATAACCCTTAAGTACGAGGACTTAAAAGGTTAGGGTTATCATCCACAGCGGTTAGTCATCATATTGAAGGAGTTAATAACATTTATGACACCATATCAGTCGTTTCTTCTAGTTTATATTTAAACGCATTAATTTAAATGCGTTTCACATCTCCATTTACGGGAAAAATATTTCACTTACGAGGCTGTGTCAATCTTGTGGCGGGGCACCACCTCAGCCACGCCAGTCCAGTCTTTCTTTAAGACTTAGTAAGATTATTCATGCCCGTGTTACCAGGTGAACTCAAGTCTGCGTCAGGATGGAGATGACCAACTCAGCGAATTCTGTTCCAACGATATAAATACTTTTTTCTTGACTGAGGCTTCCTCATATAAGCTTCTTACGACCGAAAAAATCCTAACCAGAAAAATCACATGAGCTGAAATTCTAATGATTCAACAAATATAATTTCTAATCATGAAAAAACCAGACGACTCGAGTATCATCAGAGAGCATGAATATCTGCTCGTTAGATAAAGATAAATTAATATAAATAGTCGATTTTAATATAATATATGTCATATCAAATGGTCATTAAGCACCAAGTCAGGACATACCATATCCAAATTTAGCCAAATATGTAATGGAGTTTCATGAAAGCTTGACGGTAAAATATGAAACATTAATGTACAGCTACACACAAAATTCCGTGGTCATTCTTGATATTATTTGACAACGTCTCCTCTAGGGATCTCAACATCTATTTATTAAGACCTTGTAGTTACTTTATATGTGATGTTTTTGTTGTTGATGTTGTTAGAAGAGCAACGTTAATTATCTATAAATCAGTCCCATATATCCCATAAGTACATGCCAAACATTGCCAGAAGTGTCCAGACAGACAGACGGACACAAGAACAACAAGGTTACATCTCCACGTTCCCCAGCTGAGACGCGGAACAGAGGTCTCTTACTCGAGGTGGAGTATGTTACGAGTGTTGATTGACGTGAGGGCGATGGTAAGTGTTTACACCTGACCTTATTGATACACAGGTCATGCATCATCACAACTTAATATTTGATTCCTACTCTTTGAATCGCTTTAAAATCGGAAAAAAAAGTGAGTTAATAAGCAGTTTTGTCTTCCATAGTTTTGAGTCCCGTCATTAGTGGCTACCTTAATGGTGTAGCAAGAGGTGGAAAAACAGCCTTCTTTTTTACAGTTTCTTTGGAAAACTTTGATGAATCGTGGGGGAGCTTGGGGTACTACAGGAGGTTTGGGTGCAGTATGAGAAGCCTGAGTGTGCCATTGGAAACGTGGGAGAATCTGAGGGAATTTACATGTACAGTACGTGAGAACTGTAAGTGTACCATAGAAAACGTGAATATACAATGGGAAATCTGGAAGTAGCGTGTGAACACTGAACGTACCCTGGGAACTTTCAGTACACCGTAGGAACCTTTGGTGTACCGTGGGAATTTAGAGCCTGGTAGACATTAGCGGGCCAAAGGAAATTGTGTAAGCCCAGGATTACAGTGTTTTGCTTTAGGCCTTAAAACCAAAATATTTAATTTTTCATAAAAAGTTACCACTATTAGGATTTACCGCAAGAATATTAGCTAATTTTGTAGTATAAATCCCATCTTGCATCGCCTCCGGGATTACCCAGCCTCCTCTCGGGGATTGGAATGTGCCACGAGGAGCGACGAACGTGACAGGAATGAGGGTGAGGAAAATGACTTCAACATTAACGTAGCGAAGTGGTGGTGGTGGAGGTGGTCGTGGTGGTGGTGAGCGCCTCGAACTGGCTAACTACGTTACAGATAAGGGCAAGAGGTTTCAGTCTTAATAAATATGAATTTACAGATGCCATTGCTCTAAGGTACGGTAGACCAGTAGAAGGTTTGTCTCACAATGCGTGTGTGGCTCTTTCTATGACGTCGACTACTCCATGGTGTGCAAGAAAGGGGGTTTCGTATGCATGAGGCACGACGAAGTAATGGATCTCACAGCAAATATGTTGAAGGAAATCTGCCATGATGTCACGGTAGAACCGCCCCTCTTTGCATTGGACGGTGAGAATTTCCAACACAGGACTTCAAACACATCCAACGAAGCCCGTGTAGACGTCAGTGCTTGAGGATTCTGGATCCGGGGACAGAGAGCCTTCTTCGACATAAGGATTTTTTTTATCCCATGGCCGCATGTCACCGTAACCTAGCTCTCGATGTTGCACACAGGAGGAACGAGAACGGCAAGATTAGGGCATACGGGGAGAGAATTCAGAACGTCGATCAGGGGAGCTTCACTCCTCTGGTGTTCACAACCTCTGGCGGGATGGGACCAAGTGCAAGATGCTTCTACGCCAAACTGGCGGTGGTGTTATCTGAATGGAAGCAGCAGCCCAGAAGTTACGTTACAGCCTGGTTGAGATGTCGACTGTCCTTCTCTCTGCTTAGGTCTGCATTGCTTTGCCTCAGGGGAAAGAGAGCATCGGCGCCAAAGCCGACAACAGTCGCAGATATCGACTTTGAGGCAACAGTCACTGAATGCTGCATAGATCTGCTGCTTAACTAACTCAACACAGTTAGCGTAGCTACTTAAGTATTAGGATAGTTAATTTTAAGGTAATAAAATGGTGGCGAAGGTGTGGCTATTGGGGGAGGCTGGAGGCGACGCTTATGGAAAAAAAAAAAAAAAAAAAAAAGTAGTTGTTGTAGTAGTAATAGTAGTACTAGTAGTAGTAGTTGTGTGTGTGTGAATCTTTTTACTCTCACTGCACCTTTCCTCCCTATTACCTCGATGCACCACTCTTCCTTCTCCTCCCTCTGTTAACGCTTACTCTGACGGTCTTCCTCCGCGCTATATGTTCCCTACCAAGTCTCTCTCTTTCTCTGCCATTTCGATTTACCTCTTCTGATGTCTCCTTTCCCTCTACCTCTCCTCGTTCTTTCCTCCTTCTTTTCCTTCCCTGACGTGCCCCATATAAGATGTCCACTTTTCCCGTTCTTCCTCTTTCCCCTTCCCCCACGTTTGCTTCCCTCCCCTCCCCAACTCCCCTATGTCTATCCTTTCCCCTCACCTCACCTCACCTCTCCTCTCCTCTTCTCATGCGTGTCCTATTTCTCCATTCCCTTCCCGTCACCCCACCAGGTAATCCTCCTCCCCCCCCCACCCTTGGCTGTCATGCCAACCCTACCTCCTTTCCCCTCCCCTTCCCTCTCCCTCTCCCGGGTAATCCCTTGTTTCCCTCACTCCCTCACCCGGATTCGTGCTTTTGTTTTGTTTTTCAATGGATTTCATTTTCCCCTCACACCTCTCGTCCGCCCTGGTGATGTGAACTTCCTAACACTAAGTGAAAAAACTCGCTATCGAATCCCCGACCCGAACCACCGAATCTTTGAACCTTCGAACTGAACCCCGATCTTCAGAAACCTGAAACCTTGACAACCTGAACCCTAAACCCCCTGAGGGGATAAGAGAGTCATACTGTATATTGAAGTATTGAAACCTAATTTTTCGGAAAGTTTAGATAGTGTTATTATATAATCATCTACACGAACACATATTCACCTGGGCTCTTGATTCTTCTAGTAAAGAAGGTAGGTAAGTAGGGAAGGTAAGAGAAAGAGATATTAAGGAGGGTGTGCTCAATTTTTCATATCATCAATAACTCTCATGTCAGCCACAGGTGAGCAAAAGGTAAATAATAACACTGCACGTTCTCACACACATACTGTATGCCACGGTTATGTTACCGATATTCCGCCATCGACAAGACGCGATAAAAGGAGGTCACATAAACTTCCTGCGAAAGTAATACATTTGTAGGACGGGAAGTCTCGGCCTCTCCACCACACCCACACACCACCACTATCAAACACTCACATTAGAATACTCAAACTCACACACTCGAACACTGCCACACTCATACATTCTCACATTCAAACATTTTCACATACACACTCTCTCTAAAAGTCAAAGGGTGTCACAGCCTAAAAATTCTTGATTTCACCAATCACTAAATTCCACACGCACTGTCTCACACTCTCAAACAATCTCAGACTCAACCATTCACCTTCACAAGCGCTACTCTCTAAAACAATAATTGTTCAACTCCCAAAAACTACTGCATCTACACATTCTCATTCTTAAGACACCCTCGCACTCACACACTCAAACACTTACGCACTCACAATGTCAGGCTTTCTCTTATTGTCAAGCACATTCGAACAAGCAGTCGCGCCTCTTAAGCACTCCTGAACACACAGCAGAGCGTTCGCAACACCTTAAAAGCTTCCAAACCAGTGATAATATATGTATATATATATATATATATATATATATATATATATATATATATATATCATTGGTCTTATGGAAAGTTCTGACTGGCCGTAGACGATCATGTACTACGTAGTGTACATCTCATAGTACATATAAATGAATAATTTCATAGAAAACCTAACCGAACTTTACGTAAGTTAGTTTAGGTAAAATATTGATGTCTTATGGTGATAAACGACGTCTTAAAGGAAACGGAACAAATATTACCATATACGAATTTATTTCCCTTAAGTTGCAGCAATAAATACAAACAGTTATCCCTACTAAGCAAAAGGTCAGTTGTTTTTTATCTTTTTAAAGCTTCATCGGCGATTATCCCTGTATATACAGTATATCCACACACCGCTACTGTAACACAGCTCATCTGAAGTAGGCGTAGCTGGCGACCCTCCCAGGAGTGCCTTCTGTGAGGTGTGTCACTCACCAGTAGAGTAATTGCCCCCCAGTCGCCACCAGCATCACCCCGTCGGCTCCGGCAAGTGAAGTGTCCTGGACACCACAGCCACAACTTCCTGCGACAATACGGCTGAAACTCCTACCATCACTCTGAGAGACAATGAACTTTAACGTGATCTGGAGTTGATGCCATAATGCTCCTGGAGCAGTGGTGTCTGGGCTCACATTAGGCATCTTACCATCAACCCCCCCCCCCCCTAGGCTGGTGTCATCTTGTAAGTGCTCACACAACACACACAAACTCTGCTCCAGTCAGCCTTCCTGTGCTTGTTGTCAAAGAGCTTATCAGTGTTGATACAGGGCACAAGGATTCCAGTGCTTCTGAGTCGTGCTTGTCAGTGTTAACGTAAGACACATGACCTCCGCCGACATTTTTCCTCTCGTATTACTTGTGTAAGTGTTAACTCAAACACTTTGAGTAGTGACCAGGCAGAAACCAACTATGCCGTCCACCACGCTCTTATCACTTGTACCTGCATTGCTAACTGTACTGCAAGCTCCTGTCAGCGGCACATACAAAACTTAACCGTGGAGATTAAATACTTTACCAATATAAAGCATGCGATGATCAAATAATCCCTCTTCAGTATACAGATTTAATGGTTTGGGTAAACCTTCGAGAAGACAATGAAAAGGTCAAAACTTTCGGAGAAGGATCACACAACTTTGATTCCTTATTTCATGCTTTAAACCTTCAGAATGATAGTAACACTAAATATTAAGGATTCATAAGAACAATTCCGTTCTTTTCTTTACGTTTAAACTATAATAAGGTGTAGAAACGTTACTTATGTCAAAGGCAACTTATAAATTGTATTATGTTATATCTTATCTAAGGTGTCAGCACGTTGTGAGTGAGATCAAGGCCTCAAACTGATAATGATTCATAAATATGTAGTCAACACGCATTAAACTTAAAGGTAAAGAACAGATAGTGGGATGTTGTAAGGGCTGTCAATACGTCTTTCCTTGCAGTTTTGGATTGTATTAAGTAAACCCTAAGAATCTTCCTCGTATATGAAGGTAAAAGAATGGTCCTGGTTGATTGACTTCAGCTAAAATACAAAGGAGATCCAAAATTAACGTAAAAATTACACTGAGTTTATTACCTGAAGTAGACATCCCCCTACACGTTATTAGATAACATACAATATCCTATGATAACAATCCTGTACTGGCTGGTGTTAAGTGACGACATTTAATTTAAGCGTAATGTAAGTGCAATTTTGATATTTTTTTTCTTTCAGACAATGAGTTATGTGCCTTTTTACAACTTTTTACGCGGAATAGTCATCGTATTTAACCTTATGTACCTGTATCAGTATATAGTGCTCGAGATCTGCGCCAGAGGATAAGTTTCGCATTTTTCATTATTAATAAAACTAGACCTTGTGTGTCATTATGAGAGCTGTTGTTTTGTCATACTTCATCCACAGTCTGCACGTCCAAGAAAGTTTGAATATTGGTCCAATCAGTCTGACTGTACTGTATCAACCTGTGTTCTAATCGTGGCTGTGTTAAAATGCGAAAGTTCTGCAGAGCAATGCAACACTAATTGAAATTTAATTTGTATATTTGACATAACTGAAAGTTCAAACATTCACCACCAAGAAATATCGCTTCACTGCAGGTATAAGCTATGTGTGAGGTCATCCACAAGTTGTAGCCTCTCTCTCCACTTCGACGTGTAGGGCTGGGGTTATATACAAGCTAGAGGGCGTGAGGATATTGGCTACGATCGTCAACCTTAGAAAGTGTCCTCCCAGCTTAGGCATGTCTGATGATGTTCTTTGAGGTCATCAATATGCTGTAGTACCTCCCCATGTTTCCTAACTTCAACGTGTAGGGGCGAGAGGTATAGTGGAGGCCAGGAGGTGTGAAGATATTGGCTCCGGCACATACACTTTAAACTTTGTGCCAGGTCCCTACAGTACCGGGGGTAAGTGTGTGTGTGTGTGTTGCTGGGTGGGATAGGCGCTGCCGTCGTCGCCGCCAACAACACCACCATCCCTCCCACTGCCGCCACCACCACACCGCCACCACCACCACCACACCACCTCCACCACCACTACCACCACCACTTCGCTACGTTAATGTTGAAGTCATTTTCCTCACCCTCATTCCTGTCATGTTCGTCGCTCCTCGTGGCACATTCCAAGCCCCAGGAGGAGGCTGGGTAATCCCGGAGGCGATGCGAGATGGGATTTATACTACAAAATTAGCTAATATTCTTGCGGTAAATCCTAATAGTGGCAACTTTTTATGGAAAATAAAATATTTTGGTTTTAAGGCCTAAGGCAAAACACTGTAATCCTGGGCTTACACAATTTCCTTTGGCCCGCTAATGTCTACCAGGCTCTAAATTCCCACGGTACACCAAAGGTTCCTACGGTGTACTGAAGGTTCCCAGGGTACGTTCAGGGTTCACACGCTACTTCCAGATTTTCCCATTGAAGATTCAGGTTTTATATGGTACACTTACAGTTCTCACGTACTGTACATGTAAATTCCTTCCGATTTCCCTAAGTTTCCCATGATACACTCAGGCTTCTCATAGTACACCCAAACTTACTGTAGTACCCCAAGCTTCGTAAATGACTCCTAAGCTTCTCATGATACACCCAAGCTTCCTGTAGTATCCCAATCTTCATACAAGACTCCTAGGCTTCTCATGATACACCCAAGCTTCCTGTAGTACCCTAAGCTTCCTAAAAGACTCGTAGCTTCTCATGATACACCCAAGCTTCCTGTAGTACCCCAAGCTTCCTAAAAGACTCGTAGCTTCTCATGATACACCCAAGCTTCCTGTAGTACCCCAAGCTTCCTAAAAGACTCCTAGTCTTCTCATAGTACACCCAAACTTACTGTAGTACCCCAATCTTCATAAAAGACTCCTAGCTTCTCATGATACACCCAAGATTCCTGTAGTACCCTAAGCTTCCTAAAAGACTCGTAGCTTCTCATGATACACCCAAGCTTCCTGTAGTACCCTAAGCTTCCTAAAAGACTCGTAGCTTCTCATGGTACACCCAAACTTCCTATAATAGACACAAGTTTCCCCACGATTCATCAGAGTTTTCCAAAGAAACTGTAAAAAAAAAAAAAAAAAAGACTGTTTTTCCACCTCTTGCTCCACCATTAAGGTAGCCACTAATGACGGGACTCAAAACTATGGAAGACAAAATTGTTTATTAACTCACTTTTTTTTCCGATTTTAAAGCGATTCAAAGAGTAGGAATCCAATATTAAGTTGTGATGATGCATGACCTGTGTATCAATAAGGTCAGGTGTAAACACTTATCATCGCCCTCACGTCAATCAACACTCGTAACATACTCCACCTTGAGTAAGAGACCTCTGTTCCGCGTCTCAGCTGGGGAACGTGGAGATGTAACCTTGTTGTTCGTGTGTCCGTCTGTCTGTCTGGACACTTCTGGCAATGTTTGGCATGTACTTATAGGATATATGGGACTGATTTATAGATAATTAACGTTGCTCTTCTAACAACATCAACAACAAAAACATCACATATAAAGTAACTACAAGGTCTTAATAAATAGATATTGAGATCCCTAGAGGAGATGTTGCCAAATAATATCAACAATGTCCACGGAATTTTGTGTGTAGCTGTACATTAATGCGTTAAAAGTTTCATATTTTACCGTCAAGCTTTCATGAAACTCCATTACATATTTGGCTAAATTTGGATATGGTATGTCCTGACTTGGTGCTTAATGACCATTTGATATGACATATATTATATTAAAATCGACTATTTATATTAATTTATCTTAATCTAACGAGCGGATATTCATGCTCTCTGATGATACTCGAGTCGTCTGGTTTTTTCATGACTAGAAATTATATTTGTTGAATCATTAGAATTTCAGCTCATGTGATTTTTCTGGTTAGGATTTTTTCGGTCGTAAGAAGCTTATATGAGGAAGCCTCAGTCAAGAAAAAAGTATTTATATCGTTGGAACAGAATTCGCTGAGTTGGTCATCTCCATCCTGACGCAGACTTGAGTTCACCTGGTAACACGGGCATGAATAATCTTACTAAGTCTTAAAGAAAGACTGGACTGGCGTGGCTGAGGTGGTGCCCCGCCACAAGATTGACACAGACTCGTAAGTGAAATATTTTTCCAGTAAATGGAGATGTGAAACGCATTTAAATTGATGCGTTTAAATATAAACTAGAAGAAACGACTGATATGGTGTCATAATTGTTATTAACTCCTTGAATATGATGACTAACCGCTGTGGATGATAACCCTAACCTTTTAAGTCCTCGTACTTAAGGGTTATGGAGGTAAAAATGTGGGTACGAACTTTAGAGAATCAAGGTCGAGCTCAGCGCCTCCCTCGCTGCGTCCCTGCAGCATAAATATTTATGGTATTTTATCCGTCTTATCCTTTCCGGAGTGTTGCATCTGTAGTATCGCTCGCTGCACGGCCCGCCCTGATGGCCCGTCTGGTGTGCATAGTATCAGCGTTGATAGCGTCTTGCCCCATTCACAGCTTTGTGCTTTTTGATATTTTCTGTCCACAACAACTGTAGCACGTTTAGCTGACCATGTTTTTTCTTCCGTGTGAATGTCTTACCCTGAACGTACCCTAGTTTTAGCTTGCCAGCACCGTCACCAGAGGAGACGACGTCGTTGCTGTTGTACCGTAAACAAATACCAACCTCAACACCTGAAGGAATCATATAACAATAATGCCAGCTTGTACATCAAACGCACACTAAAACACGAAAGCATACTAAAACAATACTGTAGATCCGATGATCATAAACGTTCTATTTGTTGTGTGTGATTAAGAGTTAGTTAATGAAGAGGACTTTAGCGACATAGAAACTACTATTTTATTGATGTTTATGTCTTCTAATGTGAGTCTGATTGAAAGTATTTTAATCGATCATTGTGTATACCCCTGTCCATCTAGCCATCCTCACACCCTCTGTCTATCCATCAATCATCCCGAGGATATCCCTGTCCATTCAACCATCCTTCCCATCACTAACCATCCACCGATCCCTCCCACCCCTGTACACTCCATCATTCACTTCCTACCTACCCTTCAACTCCTCACCCCTCAAGCACTAAACACGACACAAGTGGTAGTTATGACTTTAAGTCTTCAATCTACCACAATTTCACAACATTATATTTAATACGAGACGCGAAGATACTAATAAGGCCAGACAGATTACGCGTCACTTAGGTTCCCTCCCTCCTACCCTCCTTCCTACCCTCCCTCTCTCCCTCCTTCCTACCCTCCCTCTCTCCCTCCTTCGTCGCATATACTTTACTATAACCGAAAAAAATTAAGAGTTCCCTGAGGAGTTTTCGTATTGTTCAGGTTAGTAATTTAAAGTAATTAGGGAGGAGTGAGGTGCGGTTACCTGGCGGTGAATGGTGTCAAGTTTTTTGCAGGTGAAGTTTGTGAAGTAGTTGATGGTCGTCGAGGAGTAATTTGAGTAGTTTTCACTTAATTGTGGTTTAAGTTTACCGGATGATGATGACAGTGTAAGTTGGTAAGAACAGATATTTTTCTACAGTTTATCACAGTTTAAGTTTATAAGTGAAGGTTATTATTATTGATCATCGCGTTGAACTATAAGAATATTAATCATTTCGTATAATAAAGTTGTCAAATGTTAAAAAAAACTACAGCACAAGTTAGTAAGATCATAAATTATAAATGGCAGACTATTGTAAGTTTCTTATTGCACGATTTGTAAGAAAGTATGTTCTTTCATGTCTAATATTGTATGATTATTTCTGTATGATTTTATGAAGTGATAAATTTAAATGCATCTTCAGTTTAAACGATGGTGATGATGGCTGGAACAGCTTCAGCTTACTTGGGTCGTATGTATGTTAATATTAGAATTCTGATTACGTTTCCTCTTGTGTCGCTGTTAAGAGATCATTTCAGGGCTCAAAGGTGACACGAGGTTGTTTTTTGTGTGTGTGTGTGTGTGTGTGTGTGTGTGTGTGTGTGTGTGTGTGTGTAAATAATAATAATAATAATAATAATAATAATAATAATAATAATAATAATAATATAATAATAATAATAATAATAATAATTAACAATAATAATTAACGGTTTATTGAAAGAGCATAGCAGCCAGAAGGCTGAAAATATACAGTTACATAATTGGGGAATGGGTTTCGATTTACAAATAATATACAAGTAACATAAGTGATACAAATAAGATATATAATAACTAGGTGTGTGTGTGTGTGTGTGTGTGTCATGATAACTTTGTGTTATTGAGCTCCAATTTTTCCCATCAGTTCGTCACAAGATACGCCACAACGACTGTTTTTAAGGGTTAATAAAAGTCCTGGAGGGGGAAACGTCAAGGAGACATCCTTAGAGATTAAAGAAGTAATCTTAATATAACTTTAGCCTAATTTCTGACTTAGTCTCCATCAATGGCTCTTTTACCGTCAGTGATCGTCATGGGATAAAAAGATAAATACTGGATATATTCCTATAAATTCTGATATAATTCTGGATTATTGTCTAACTCATTCTACTTTAGTTATATCACTAATAGGCTAATGGGTACTAAGTAAAGTCTACCTTAGAGTCTATTTATTAGTTCTTCCTCCACTTGGTACTCCAACACTCGACATTTCCAGGATTCAAACTTAGTGTCCTGGGAAAACAAGTAAATGCTCGGGAATAAGATTGTCACTGTAATATGCCGGGAATATTTAACCTACTTCCCCCACTCTGCACTGAAGGTTAAAATAGCAGGTAAAAACGGAGCGAGAGCGTTCATTACCGCCTAATGTAGCCATTGTTGTGCTTACTGGCGCATATAATGGAGTATGCCACTATGCCCAACACCCGAATTAGGTGTTTGGTGTTTTAGGCTCATGTGATTGTGATGTTGTTGTGTTAGTGGCACCTCTGTCTGTCTGTCTCCGTAATAGCTCAACCAAGTTTATGCTCAACCTAATGAAACCTAACTTAAACTAAACCTAACCTAACGTATCCTAGCCAACTCTAACCTAAACATAACTTAACCTAAGGTAACTTAACTATAGCCTAACATAACCTAACCCCCACTTAATATATCCTAAACATAACCTAACCAAACCAGTAGAAGGTTTGTCTCACAATGCGTGTGTGGCTCTTTCTATGACGTCGACTACTCCATGGTGTGCAAGAAAGGGGGTTTCGTATGCATGAGGAACGACGAAGTAAGGGATCTCACAGCAAATATGTTGAAGGAAATCTGCCATGATGTCACGGTAGAACCGCCCTTCCTTGCACTGGACGGTGAGAATTTCCAACACAGGACTTCAAACACATCCAACGAAGCCTGTGTAGACGTCATTGCTCGAGACTTCTGGACGCGGGGACAGCGAGCCTTCTTCGACATAAGGATTTTTTATCCCATGGCCGCATGTCACCGTAACCTAGCTCTCGATGTTGCTCACAGGAGGAACGAGAACGACAAGTTTAGAGATTATGGGGAGAGAATTCAGAATGTTGATCAGCGCAGCTTCACTCCTCTGGTAGGACGGGACCAAGGGAAAGATGCTTCTATGCCAGACTAGCGGAGGTATTATCTGAACGGATGCAGCAGCCCAGAAGTTATGTTACAGTCTGGTTGAGATGTTGACTGTCTTTCTCTCTGCTTAGGTCTGCATTGCTCTGCCTCAGGGGAACGAGAGCATCTTCTCCAAAGCCGACAACAGTCGCAGATATTGACTATGAGGCAACAGTTACTGAATGCTGCATAGATCTGCGGCTCAACTGACTCAACGCAGCTAGGGTAGCTACTATATATTAGGATATTTAATTTTTAGGTAATAAAATGGCGGCGAAGAAGTGGCTATTAGGGGAGGCTGGAGGCCACGTTTAAAAAAAAGTTGTTGTAGTAGTAGTAGTAGTGTGTGTGTGTGTGTGTGTGTGTGTGTGTGTGTGTGTGTGTGTGTGTGTATTAAAGAGCTCACGAACCCTCTACCCGAGACTTTGGTAGTAAAGGAAAGCTTGTGAAAATTAAATCGCATGACTGAGGCGATTGGTGTGTTATAATTATCTCTGTTTAAATGTATGTCTATAAGCCAAGCTTCTTATCTAACATATGGAATAAGATCCATGACTTGCTGCCAGGGTCACTGAAAACACAGTAGTCGAGGTGTAGTAGTCCCTTAACGCTAATTACTTGATGAAAAGAAAATGAATTACTCAAATGAAGAAATTTCTAAGCTTACAATACAAGTGAGCGATCCTGATTCACCTCTCTTTGACGCACAGTTGATCAATAGTCTGTTTCCTTTCATTTTCTGAGCCAATCTACACACTGGCGACTTCACCGTGTTTCTCTGTATTGCAACAGGTTATAGGCGCGTGTGTGAATTGCCGGAGCGAACTTGACACTTTTATTATACAACTCAACAGAACACAGAACAACACAGTGTAACAGCAAAATAGTGTAACACAACACAACACAGTATAGCACACCATGGAACAACACATCACAGCATCGCACATCATGGAGTAACACATCATAGCATGGCACATCACGGATCAACACATCACAGCATAACACACCATAACATACAATACTACATCACAGCACACGACATCATAACAGGCAATACTACAACACATCACACAACATCGTAACATAATCATAACACATTAAAACAATATAATAGCAGACAATACTACAAAACAGCACACCACATCATAACACACAATACTACAACACAACACCATCCCACATCGTAAACATAATCATAACGTTCTAAAACACATCGTATCACCAACGTAAGGCAAAACACATCACAACAAACTATAAAGCGCACCACAGATCATCACATCACACTATAACACAGCAAACTGAACGACACAGCGTATGTTCCCCCGCATCTTATTTGCCATAAAGCGACCATCGTATACCTGTAAAAATATGACCTACAAAAAAAAAATATCCTCTGTGCAATCAACTGTCGGCTTAACCTTTTCTCGTGGGGGAGAAAAACACCTCGAGTGTTGGTTGCTTCTTCATTCCTCTGTGCGGTGGTGGTGTTGTTGTTGGGTTTTAAAGTTAATATATACAAAACTTCCCTTTTTTGTGGGCGCTGATGAGGGGATGGTGAGTTTGGTGTGTCTAATTTAAGAAACTATTTACATTGTCGTTTTTAGTGTATTTTGTGACGCGGGATTTTTAGTTTCATTGTCTTCCAAGAAGCTGTTGTATCACATCGGTGTCGTCGCCGTCTGGTGAAGTGTCGTTTAGCTCAGTGAATTTAAGAGGTACAGTACGTCAGTGTGTGTGAGTAAAGGAGACGCTTATTTAAGGGTTAAGATGCAAACAGCAATAGATGAAAAAAAAAGGATGAAATCGAAACGAAAATCCTATAATAAAAACGATTCGAAAGATGAAAACAAGAAAACAAAAGACACGAAGATAATAAACAAAAACGTTTCTCATGTACTCAACTGAAAGTATAGTGTTTTCAGTATAATTAGTGGTACAAAAATAAGCCTTTTTCATAAGTTCGTCTGAAATTATAAGCGTTTTTCACCAAATTAGCGAAAATTATAAAGAGCTTTCCTATACTTCGTCGAAATTAAATGCGTCTCTCAAAAACTTCCGGAAATAAGAAGTGTTTTTCACTCATGAATTGAAAGCGATCATTAGTGTAAATTGCACTAAAGGAATGTCAATAAATGCATAACGGAGAGAGAGCCATCCGGAGAGGTTATTAGCAGGAGAAAATACGTGGACTTTAAGCCGTGTTGAGAACGACCACACATAATGGTGATGATGATGACTTCACACCCTCTCTGTCTCACCCATCCCACGCACACAACCTCCACTTTAAATACGGAATTCTGCCCACACAAAACTGACCAAAGTTTTGATGCAGGTGTCCCGGGGAGAGAGAAAAAAAAAGTGTCGGGTGGATTTTTGTTACTGAAACTAATGTTAAATCTCTTTTACCCCCTTAGTAATATCATGCAGATGACGTTAAGGTGAAAAAAAAAATCTTTCCCACCTGTTTTCTTCTTCGTGAAACAAAGTGAGTAAGAAGTGTAAATTGGTACACCCTCAGCTGAGAGTGGAGGAGAACGACGCCAGAAGATGAACATGTGGATAATAATAATGAGGAAGAAGATATATATGATGCATTACGAGACAAAACGAGTTAAGCCAAATGAAGGTCGACTATTACCCCGATCACAGGAGGAGAGCAAGACGCAAGCTAAGGTGGAGGGACGTGGTTGAGAGAGAGACATGGAGGACACAAGGTAGAGGGACGTGGTTGAGAGAGACACATGGAGGACACAAGGTGGAGAGACGTGGTTGAGAGAGACACATGGAGGACACAAGGTGGAGGGACGTGGTTGAGAGAGACACATGGAGGACACAAGGTGGAGAGACGTGGTTGAGAGAGAGACATGGAGGACACAAGGTGGAGAGACGTGGTTGAGAGAGAGACATGGAGGACACAAGGTGGAGAGACGTGGTTGAGAGAGACATGGAGGACACAAGGTGGAGGGACGTGGTTGAGAGAGAGACGTGGAGGACACAAGGTGGAGGGACGTGGTTGAGAGAGAGACATGGAGGACACCGGCTCTACCTCCCACCCGGGAAGAGGCGAGCGACGTGTAAACAATGACATTTCTAACTACATCCTGCAAAACACAGCGTATTTAGCAAATGCTGCAGCCCCTGAGAATGGACGGGGGCCAGAGTTATTACCAATTGCAGAGACGTTACCGAGAACAAATTCCGGCTTCAATGTCATGTACACTAATACTGACACGTTCCTTGATAAGAGAGAGGAGTTTGAAACACTACTGAAGCTACACCAACCCGATATAGTAGGAGTTGTAGAACTGTTGTACAAGAATGGGAGAGGGGTGTGGTTATCTATGCTAGGCAAAACCTTAGACTTACAGTAGAGCAAGCCAGGTGAGGGTACAGGGAAAGGATGTTTTTGAAGAATCAAAGTGGTGTATCCACTGGCCTGACTCACTGAGGCGGACGCTACACTAAATACCATAACTAGTAAAGTAAATCATTTGATGGAGAAATACATACCCAAGACCAAAGCCAGTGCTTCTAGAAATACAGGGAAACCGCTTCACATGAACCATGCGGCGGTCAACAAGATTAAGAAGAAAACCCAGAAATTCAAGATGTGGGTCAGGTCGAACGCTGAGCTGGACAGGAGGAACCAAGCAAAGGCAAAGTGTAAAAGGACTGAAAAGAAGTTCCAGAGGCTGGTTGCAAGTGAGGTCAGGACAAACCCAAAGGCGTTTTACCGCTATGCAAAGTCGAAATTAAAAACACGAGTAGGAGTATTGGATCTGAGACTTGATGATGGTAGGTACGCAGAGTCTGACCAGGAAAAAGATGAGGCATTGAGCAGCTTCTTTTCCTCGGTGTTCACAAGAGAGGATGCGAACAATCTTTCTGTGTTTGAGGATAAGCGGTACGACACAGCACTGACCCACATTGTGTTCACAGAAGAGATTATAAGAAATAGACTGTTAAAGCTAAAAGGTTCATATGAGTGGATCTCAGGGTGCTGGGGGAGTTGTGCAACGAGCTAGTTGAGCCCCTGAAGATCATGTTCAGTAAATGCCTGGATGAGCAAAAAGTTCCCACTGATTAGAAAATGGCTTACTGTATGTGAGTCCTATCTTCAAGAAGGGCGATCGTCACTCCACGAATAACTATAGACCAGTGAGTCCAACAAGAATAACATGTAAAGTACTTGAGAGCTTTATAAGAGATGCCATGATGGAACATATACAACGAAACAACCTCGTAAATGATTGCCAACACGGTTTTATGCCGGGGCGCTCCTGCTTGACACAAATACTCAAGGTAATGGATATGTGGACCCAAATTCTAAATGAGGGTGGTAATATTGACAATATTTACCTAGATTTTGCCAAGGCTTTTGACAGTGTGCCCCATGAAAGGCTGAAAAGTAAACTGGAAGGGTACGGGATTCGGGGAAATGTCCTGGCGTGGATAGAGGACTTTCTACATGACCGCAAGCAGTGTGTGGTGGTTATTGGCACGAAATCATCATCTGTATCCGTAACAAGCGGGGTACCACAGGGCAGTGTATTGGGCCCGCTGGTGTTTGTTTGCTTCATAAGTGACATGCCTGAAGCTGTACAGTCCTCCATACAAATGTTTGCGGACGACGCCAAGTTATTTAGGAAAATTAAGAATCAAGCGGACTGTGAAGAGCTGCAGAAGGACCTCTGAAAGCTTCAAGAATGGTCGAAGAAATGGCTGCTGAGATTCAATGTCACGAAGTGTAAGATGATGCACCTGCGACGTACCAACGGTAAGGAGGTGTATCATATGTCCCAACGGGACGAAGAGACTGCATTAAATGAGACGGAATGTGAAAAAGACCTCGGTGTGCATGTTGATAATGAACTGAAGTTCTCGGGCCATTGCAAGAAGAAGGTAAACCAGGCAACTAAGTTATTCGGTCTTATAAGAAGGTCGTTCAGATATCTAGATGGTCCGTCCCTCGTAACGATTTTTGAAGAGTGAAGTGCTTCCCCGTCTGAAGTACTGTCATCCCGTCTGGTCTCGAGAAATACTAGGGACTGTCAGCTGATTTAAAAATGTCCAAAGGAGTACCACCAGATTGGTACCTGCACTGCGGCACCTCAGCTACCAGGAGAGATCGGAGCGCCTGAACTTGCCTAGCTTGTACTACAGACGGGCAGAGGGAGATCTGATTGAGGTGTACAAGCATCTCAGAGTGCACTACTAAGTCGAGTGTCCTTACCTGGAACTGGCGGACGCTCACCCCACAAGGGGACACAGCTCAAGGTTAAAGAAGCCGCAAGTCTGGATAACTGTGTGGGGTAACTTTTTCGGAGTGACAGTTGTGAACTCTTGGAACAATCTGCCAGAGAGTGTGGTGACGGCACCGAGTGTGAACTCTTTCAAGACCAGACTTGACCAACACTGGAGCAGGTTCAGATACATTCAGGAGCCAGTGCATGCCCAGTACTTGCCAACAGTGCGTAACAGAGACGTAACCGATCGCCCAAGCGGCTAACGAGCCGATCAGTGGCGGAGAGTAAAAGTAAAAGTTACGGAGGGGGGACGTGGTTGAGAGAGAGACATGGTGGATAAAAGTTAAGGGGGAGGGAAGTGGTTGAGAGAAATAGATGGCAATATTGGCTGTTGACTCAAACTTTACAACCGAGGCCTAGGGTCAGTGTTTAACAAGGAAGCTGATTGGCTGGCAGTCACACCCCCGGAGATTCGCTACAGTTCTTCAGTATTTAATCTATCATATCTATATTATAATACTTTAAGGAATCATAATTTTTTTTTATCTCTAATAATTTCCGCACTTGGGAAAGAAAAAAAATAGTTTGTGAAATGCACCGGTAAAAATAAATACATATATTATAAAGAGAACACGAACATGAAGAAATTTAGGGACAAGCTATGTCACACAGCGTGGTGGAGGATGTCGTTGAAATTTTGTTATCTTACTCGTGTTCTTTTTATTATATTTTTATACTAGTGAGTTTCACAAACGAAATTTTGCTTCCCAAGTGAGGAAATTATCAGAGATTAATATATACAGGGGGGCGGGGGTGTGTGTATATATATATATATATACACTAAAGATTTGTACCGACTCTTCGGGTAGACGTCTGGCAACCAATCAGCTGTTAAGTTAAAAACTGACCCTAAATTTCGGTTGCAAAGTTGGAGTGAACAGAGTGGAGGTTAAGGGAACATGGAGTACACAAGTTAAGGTAGAGGAAGACTCACGCGACATCTGGCTGGTTGAGGAAACTGAAGTCAACGGGACGTGGTGGAGGCGCAATTCTGAAGGTGAACAATAATAACAAGAACAGCAAAAATAACAATAACTACAAGAACAACAACAACAAAATCATCATGTAAAAGGAATTAGAAGAAGAAGAAGAAAGTAAAAAATAACCAAGGGACAAGTTAAGATAGATGAAATATGAAACTGATGGATAGGCAGTTAAGAAAGATTCACTCTACCACGATACAGAATAATAAACGACCAATATGAGAGAAAACAACACCATGAAGAAGATTCTAAAATATAAACATACTCAAATATTGAATCCTTAGACAAAAACACCTGAAGACACTTAAATACCTTCGTTGTCATGGGATAAAACACCATAAACGACAAAAAACACCGGAACTAAAATACCTCCTGAACCCAAAACACGAGCCGGAGGAGGAGGAAGTCTTCTAGTTTTACGTGGTGGTGATTGTAAGAGTCTTTTTCACTTTTTCTAGTTCCTGGTTATTAAAAACTTTGGGTGTGAGGAGTTTTCTTGATTAAAGTTTAATTATCTATCATGTAGCAGACGCTCCTCCGCCTTTACCCAGCGTCCGGAACATTAAAATGATATATTGCACAATGTTCTCGTGATATTGCCGCGTATAAAGTGAACTGCCTCGCATCTGTTAAAAATGCATAGGGCAGATTTTCCAGAGAAGATATTTACAACTGCACACTCCAAAGGTTGATTACACAGCTTAACGAAACTAATACCTGCCGTCAACAATCTGTATATGATGTTTGCTCTTTGACCTTTCACTTATGTGCTTTGTTAATATGTTTCACGGTGTATGTCTGGCGGCAGTGAAAGGCATGGTGATGCTTGCGAGGATGTCTGTTGACGTCTGGCCCCTACTGTTGTCCTTTTACTGTTTGCTCACTGAGGTAATTATCTCTCTCTCTCTCTCTCTCTCTCTCTCTCTCTCTCTCTCTCTCTCTCTCCGGTGTGCTATAATCAACCAGGAACAGAGGCACTGTTTATCTGTTTGGTCGAAGTGCAAGCTCGAGGGTCGCGAGTGAAGGTATGACTGTCTAAGTCTAACACACACACACACACACACACACACACATTCAAACATATCGATCGATCAATGTGCCAACCTTGTGTCTGAGGGTTGGCGACCACGGACCTCCACCCCAAATGTTTTCGGGAAGTCTTTACCAATTCTCCCAGATTTTTTATTACTCCGAGGACTCTGGTTACGTTTTTAAACACTCAGACATACACACACACACATACACACAACGGATAAACCACAGTCACACTTGCTTGTTCAAATGCACATAGAGACACAAGCATTAATTCAAGTTGACTCCTTAGCAACCAGTTCAATGAAAATATAGAAACAACGTCAAAATTATGGATATTCATGTATGTTTTAATGAGTGAGAGTTGATGAGCTGGACGAGCCAACCAAAAAGCATTTAATAATGATGGTGAAAAAAAAGGCTTAATTATCATGTGTCTGCCTAGGCTCCAGCGATACAACAGGTGTCTGTTTGATCACCGTCGGCACCTTTACCTGAGCGATAATTGCTTTGATGCCTGGGAGTGCAGTCGGGCATTTATACATCTCAGACACGCATTTAACATTATATTTTAACTGATCAATCATCGATATTCAAAATAATTCGTTTGATTTAAAGACAATTAATTTGATAAAACAATATTACTAGTTCCCCGAAAATCGTTGTGGTTTGTTGAATATTCGTGATTTTCTCTCGTAATTATTTTTTGAATATATTGGATGTAGTGTGTCAGTGGCCGTCACAGTATAAGCGTCACACCTTGTTAATACAGACTCGTCACAAAAGTCATTCATGCGTCACAGATCCTCGCTCTGATATCATTAATCTGGTGTTCATTTACTGACGCCTTTGAGAGTGAAGCCTTTGGAGATTATGTCGTGTGAATGTGACCGAAGCTATATTCAGGGCTTCATATTTATATAAGTTAATTCAAGGATTAATAATTCATAAAGTTTATTTTGGGTTTCAGATTCGTTTTTTTTTCAGAGCTGAGACGATATTTCTACAGGGTGACAGTCTTAAGTAATGCTTGAGCGAGGTTACTGAAGATCGCTGGGATCACCTGAAGATTAGCCCCCTAGCTTATTTCATATTAAGATTAACCACGCCAGCTCAAACTTAATTTAACGTAACGTAAAGTAACGTAACGCAACCTAACCTAAGCTAGTTCCCCAGGTAGCGTTAGGGTGGTTAATCTTTAAGTAAAATGAGCTAGGAGGCTGATCTCCAAGTTACATAATCATTATATAATAAATATCAAAACAACAATAATAGTTTGGTGTTTCTGTTTGTCTCAAAATATTTCGCTTCCTATTATCTCTTCACTCTCTCTCTCTCTCTCTATCTCTCATTTATTCCACACTCATGAACCAAATCATCTTTCCCCTTCTTATTTTCTCTATCTCTGCATCTGTCTCACTTATTCAACGTCTATCTCCCTTCCTATTTTCTCTATATCTCTGCCTCGATCTCTCTCTTGATCCACACTTACGTACCTAACCATCCGTCAACCCTCTTCATTCTCAGCCTCGCGGGGCAGATAACGTATTCTTTCCCATCAAAACTTATAAAATATTCCTGAGAAAACCCAACCCGAAGGTCGAGTCCCGCCACCACAAGCTCTCTCTCTCTCTCTCTCTCTCTCCCCGTCACCCACAGCAACACTCATCACGCTGCCGGCCCTCTCCGTCACCCACAGCAACACTCATCATGCTGCCGGCCCACTCCGTCACTCACAGCAACACTCATCATGCTCCCGGCCCACTCCGTCACCCACAGCAACACTCTCATCATACTGGTTATTCCTCTCCGTCACCCACAGCACACACCATCATGCTGCTGGCCCTCTCCGGGTCACCCACAGCAACACTCATCATGCTGCCGGCTCCCTCTGTCACCCCCGGCAACAAGTACTCATCATACTGCTGGCCCTCTCCGTCACCCACAGCAACACTCATCATGCTGCCGGCCCTCTCCGTCACCCACAGCAACACTCATCATGCTGCCGGCCCTCTCCGTCACCCACGGCAACACTCATCATGCTGCCGGCCCTCTCCGTCACCCACAACAAATCTCTCCCTTGTGACTCTAAACTGATCTGGTGACACGACTATTTGTACTCGACCAAGGAGGCTCAGTCAGCTCTAGGTTCGCGTGTATGAAAACAATGACGCAGCTTTTAGGACACCCTACCTGTACTTAATACTTAAATCTCCTGTATTTGTCCGGATATTTTCGCATGGTAGTGTTGAGAAAGCAGTACATGTAAATAAATTAGGTTTTGTAAGTTTTATGGATGTGTTTGTCAGAACCAAGGCCTCCATGACCTGTCTTTGATGCCAAAACATGAATCTGTATGATGTTAAGTTTGATACCGTCACCATTTGGAAGTTGTTGTACCTAAACTGTATACCTGAAAGTTACTTGGCCGCCTTCACACTCCCTAACTGTAAGGTTGGGTGGACTGCGGGCTACCTGGGCACGAACCAGTGAGCTTAGGAACGGGAGGCGAGTGCTGTATCCACTCGGCTTGTTAATATGAGGTTAGGTGGTGTTACTGTGAGGTTAATGTGAGGTTAGTGTGAGGTCGAGTGGTATTAGTGTGAGGTCAAGGTGAGGTTAGTGTGAGGTCAGGAGGTGTGTGAGGTCAGGTGGTGTTACTGTGAAGTTAGTGTGAGGTCAAGCGGTATTAGTGTGAGGTTAATGTGAGGTTAGTGTGAGGTCAGGAGGTGTAAGTGTGAGGTCAGGTTGTGTTAGTGTATAGTCAGCTGGTGTGTGGTGTTAGGGTGCAGAGTTAGGGTGCAGTCAGAGGTGTTAGGGTGCAGTATCAGGGTGAGGTAAGCTGATAGCAGAGCTGTGTCAGCTAAAAACATACGAATTAGTTTAAATCCAAAACTGCTTAACCCAGGACCGCAAATTTCATCAACAGACAATTATACAAATAACAGTGAGAACAACAACAATACCAATGGGAACAACAATAACAACATTGAGAACAACAGCAACAGTGGGAACAACAACAACAATAGCAACAGTAGGAACAACAACAACAATAGCAGGGAGAACAACAGCAATGAGAACAGCAAAAGAAGCAGCAGCAAGAGGTAGGACACACCCACACTGTTAGCTGAGCCACACTAGTCGTCGCTTCGGGTGTTAATAACCTCTGTCGTCTATTGAGTGACACACGACACCTAGCTCTACCTGGGAGTGGTCATCCCCCTCTGTCCCTCCTACCCACCCCCAGCCCTTCCCACCCACCCCCTGCCCCTCCCACCCACCCCCTGCCCCTCCCACCCACCCTAAACAGCTTATTAATGGATGGACTTGGTATCACTTACATGTTAGACAAAATTGAAAAGCAAAATGATATTGATGATAAAGGCAACTTAGGCTATAAAACACACACAAAAAAACAATAATACCGGTCACACCAAAGCCCTGCATTCGCCGCTTCACTACACATTTGCTATAGGACTAAAAAGTTTGACTCCCATCGGCACAGTGTGGACACAGCACACTAACTTAAGCCTTCTGTACACAAGGAGGCAACGTGGCGGACGCTATACTCGATAGCCTTCACTTCCACTATCTGGGAGGACTGGAAGTGCCCCGGGATCGAACTAACAATCTTCACAATAACATGCTAGCGCTGTATCAACTCGGCCGCCACAAACCTACGACTTAAAAACTGAACTAAAACTACGTTACACGCTGTTCGCTGTACTCAAGTGGCCTCTGTAGCTCTCGGTTGTGTAGTGAAGATCAGCTCGTCCACAGTAGGCTTAGATATTCCTTCCAGGTTACAAAGCAATAACCACCGGCGGAAGTAATATCTGTGAACTGAAAAGTGATTTGATGGACGACCGGGACGGCGACTCTGCGTTCACTATTTTTCTCAGGTCTGCTGGGAAAGGCAGTAGACTGAGAGGTGAGTGAGGTAAGTGAGAGGTGAGTGAAGTAGGACAGGTGAGAGAGGTGAGTGAAGTAGGACAGGTGAGAGAGGTGAGTGAAGTAGGACAGGTGAGGCAAAGTTCATGAGAGAGAGAGAGAGAGAGAGAGAGAGAGAGAGAGAGAGTCTCAACAGGACAAGGTCTAACAAACAATATTGTGACCGTTGTAGTTCTAACATATGCATGTATTTTTCTGCCTTCTGTGTGTGTGTGTGTGTGTGTGTGTGTCATTTCATCCACGTATACACTTTCTACGTATGATAAAAGAGGCGCAAAAGACTCAAAATGCTGACAGTAATCACTGAAAGTATTAAAATTTTATCGAATTTTAAACAGAATAAAATAAATATTAATTTATACCGTCAACTGATACTGTTTTATATTCGTCAAGTAAGAACCGACGCTGGTGTGTCACTGTCCAGCTCCGCAACCTACAGCACCGCACCGAACCCCTGGGAGGAGGTCAGGGAGGGATGGAGGGGGAGAGGTTGGGATGAGGAGAGGAAGAGACAGACCGGGAAGAGAGGATGACAAAGGGGGGGATGGGCAGGAAAGGATGAGGATGAGAGAAGAATGGGAGAGAAGGAGGGGAGAGATAGAGAGGAAGGAGACAGAGGGAGGAAGGACAGGCGAGATGAAAATGCCATATAACATGAAACACTCTTCATAATCCACACTTGTACAGTATCTCACAATCAACAAGAGGAGTTACATAACCAGTCTGAGACATCACAAATCTACCTTTCACTGCTCAACATCACCTCATAACCCGAGGGAGGAAATGCTGGCGTCTTGACACCGAACATCACAAACAAGTCAACACAACAAGGAAAGAAAACCAGAGGAAAGGGAAGGAGAAAGGTTAAATATCACCACAACCAAGTCCTGACACACCACAGCATCGTCCTACCACCAGAAGCAGTGAAGACTAAGGTAAAGACCGTCAAGACTCGTCTCTTAATAAGTTCCAGCATCTCCCCGCCAGCCGAGGGAGGGGAGTGAAGACGCTACATAACCTCCTCCGCCCTGAACTCGACGCCCATTTGTCAGGTTAATTAGTAGCATCAAGGATTTAATATACTCCCAACTTCACCTCCTAATTGAGGTAATCTTCTGAATGTCTTGTTGCAGTTTAATCTCCGCCCGTCTGAAACTTGAACTCAATTGGAGGAATAAATTAAGGCCGATAAATTAGGAGTTTATAATTTGGCCTGCCAGTGTTGTGTGGGGGAGAAGTCAGTCTCTCTCGCTCAGGTGTGGTCCCGAAGGTAGGTGTGTGTGTGTGTGTGTGTGTGTGTGTGTGTGTGTGTGTGTGTGTGTGTGCTCCGAAGTGAACAAACCAAAATCTTAAGTATAATAGCTTTTTCAAAACGGTTTAACCAAATTAAGACTTTATTACAGCAAGAAACCTTCCACACGATGGTTGTAGGTAAAGTTGGGGGGTTTATGCTAAGTGAGGGTAGCTGATGCAGTGTGAGTTGTTGTAGTGGTGGTGGTGGTGGTAAATGTAAGAAGGTAGTAGCGATGGTGGTGGTGTTGTAGTAGTAGTAGGCAAGGGCTGTATATGATGAAATAGTAGTGGTGGTGTGTGGTGGTGGTGTTAGTAGCAGTGGTGGTGGTGGTAGGTGTTGTGTAGCAGTAGTGGTGGTGGTAGTGTTGTAGTGGTGGTGGTGGTGGTGTTGTAGTGGTGGTGGTGGTGGGTGTTGTAGTGGTGGTGGTGGTGGTGGTGTTGTAGTAGTGGTGGTGGTAAATGGTGTAGTTGTAGTAGCGATGGTGGTGGTGGGTGTTGTGGTTGTAGTAGTAGTGGTGGTGATAGATGGCGTAGTTGTAATAGTGATGGTTGTGGATGTTGTAGTAGTGATGGTGGTGGTTTGAAGCTGGTGATATAATATGAGGATGGAGGTAGCGTCCAGTGTGGTAGTGGTCCAAGTAACAATCACCACCCAGAGAGAGAACCATCGTTTGTCGACACCGAGACTGATAAAAGTGTTAAAAGTGATTTACAGTATTGTATATGCACTGAAATTTATTCTCGGTCGTACTTTGCAATGGGACAGCGTAAGAATGTCTGGGTATACCCTTCACCGGCGCCTTTTATGGTGATAGGTGCGGGAGGCGGATACAGTGCGTGACAGGCGTGGGGCACTGGGGGCAGGAAGCTGTCTCCCCCACCACCCACCATCACCCAGGGAAACAAACACACTAGCACACTGGCGTTTGGTAAAGATCGTTTGGTTCTTCAGTGTCAGTCATAAACCAAGTTCATATTGACAGAAGTTACAGGCAAATGCCCAAGAATTTACTGTCGTTTTATAAATGTTTTAACAAATGGCTGACTACATACATGTTTTTTTTTTCAATGCTCTTGGTAAATTTTTTCGGTGTTTATCAAAATACTTAGAAATAGTCGCGGGTGAAGAATCTTTATATAAAGTAAAGTAAATGTGTACACAAGCGAGTCTATAATTTTGTTCTAAATTTTTGGTATTTCCGTCTTGCATCTTCATAATATCTCAATGTCGTAATGAAAAACGCTTGGTATGACGGAGGACAACACGCGCTATCAGAACATCAAAGATTTAAAGGAAACTAACCTAACCTAACCATAAACTGAACTATCCTAACCAAAATATATCTGAACTAAGTAAACTTTAAAAAAAAGACTAACTTTATTCACTCTTTTATTACCTAAACTAAGTTGAGCTAAGCTAAACTACCACAACCAAATCTACCGTAAACTAACTCAATCTTACCTAACGTAAAAAAAGTTAACCGACAAATAATAATTACTAGGACGATATACAGTATAATTATATATGTCTATTAAATTAAAAATCACTTGATAAAGCCAATTACATGTAATAGTGGGTAATTGCGGTTATATAAACAACATTCCCAGTTTACCGCCAGTAGATGCACAGCCACAGGTGAGGAGGTACGGGTATACAGTGTACAGCTATGGAGGTTCATTTGTATACAGGCGTGGGGATTTACGGGTATACTGTAAACAGGTGTAAAGATAGATTTATACTGGATCATAGTAACACTAAGCGGATGATATATATATATATATATATATCTATATATATATATATATATGTCTTGAATAAAGACGAAAGCTAAGGTGCTCCGTTGTTTCCTTTTTCCCTGTGTGATTTTATCAAGATTTATCTTATCCACGTTTTCAATGTGGATCTACATGAAATATATATAAATATATATATATATATATATATATATATATATATATATATATATATATATATATATATATATATATATATATATATATATAATTTTTTTTATTACAAAGCGTAACGTGGTGATAATTCAATTTTGTTTGTGTCTTTCCACGCCTTTACTCTAAACCCTTTGAGATACTTTCATGAAATTTGGGGAATATATTGGTGTCGGCTACAGATAAAATCCTGTTATTTCTCTTTAGATATGTTATCCCTTTATATATATACAGTATATATATACAGTATATATATATATATATATATATATATATATATATATATATATATATATATATATATATATATATATATATATATTCGCATAGAGCTAAAAATCACCGTAAACTTACAAAAACATGAATTTATTAAGAGTAAAAAAATCACACCAAGTCGGCAAATGAAATGAAAATTAAAATATTATGTTTCACGTAAGTAGTGAAGATTGATCAAATGTTGAGGCGTTGTCGACACCTGTGATCTGTCTTTATTAGTCCCCTAAATATTTACCTGGTCCAGCTGATGACTATTATGGGTTGCATTCATTAAACTTGAAATCATGTCCAATTAAGCCCACGGGGAGACTCACTCTACCAGCACACACCCGGACAACACATAGCGCTTACCTACATTCGCCACACCAGTCGTGTTTAATAGGCTAATGCCAGGCGCCGCTCGACCTTATTGGTGCTGTGAGTAAACACTTTCATGCTTGGAGGCTTACCCGCCGCGCTGACCCTCCCCGCACCACGATGGGCGTGGTCGTACAAACACCACGCCCCCGCTACTGAGACCACGCCCACCTTCTCTCTTTCGCTTTACAGATTCGTGTCTATCGAACTACAGAGGTCCGCTTGTACTGATGACGTGACCTCTTTTACCAGTGTATGGAACACATGAGAGGGGCTGTGATGGCCGGGAGCGGAGGTGGTAGGGTGGGGGCTGGCACTACCTGGCTCCCTTAATGGAGCCAACTTGCCTGACTGCGTACAGTGCATCCCCCTTAATTCGCTGCTGTACCAACTCCGCTTAATGCTACTCCTACCTCCCTTACCAGGGATCAGACAACGCGCGCGCGCACATACACACACCACCTCTCTTGCCAACGATCAGCGCAACGTACATGTACACATATCCGCACCGCCTCGCTTAACAACGTTCATCATGTACACGAGGATCGACTCTCACGGGACAGATCCGCCAGAGAACTGACTCACAAGTGAAGTGAATCAGGTAAACTAGTTCTCTAATCAACGGACTCAAATAAACTGACCTGAGTTAATTGACCAGGTCCTTAGGTTAGCTAGTACACAGATAAACTAGGTTTCAAATGAACTGACTCTCAAGTGAATTATATCACCTAACTGTCCCCCACTGTGTGACCCAAATAAACTGTAACTCATCGTAGTACATTTGCTAAGTTTTAAGATGAGCTAATACTCTACAGCACCACCACACTCTACAACACCGCCACACTCTACAACACCGCCACACTCTACAACACCGCCACACTCTACAGCACCGCCACACTCTGCAACACCACCCTCTGGCACCGCCACATAAACACCTCCCCCTTTCTCCTACAGCACACCACACTCCTTTCCCTCCACAACTGCCCTCTACAGCACCCTCCCTTTGCCACCCTTCCCCACTCTACAACTGCCCACAATCCCCCCTTCCATCACCTCCCACACCACCACACTCTACAGCACCACTCCCACCTCTACACCACCACAATCTGCCTGCCACACTCTGCTTTATACACACTCCCAACTGCCACCTCTATAGCTACCACACTCAACAGCACCGCCACACTCTACAGCACCGCCACACTCTACAGCACCACCACACTCTACAGCATCGCCACACACTACAGCACCGCCACACTCTACAGGACCGCCACACACTACAGCACCGCCACACTCTACAGCACCACCACACTCTACAGCACCACCACACTCTACAGCATCGCTACAGATATCAACTCTGTTAATGGTTAATGGTAAAAAGCCCCCAGCTTCGGTTAGCGTCACTAAATGGTGACTAAATAACTGCTTCAATGGTTAAGGAGAAATAACAGCAATACTGTATATTCCTTCCCTTGTCACTCCCCTATTGAACTGATAAGATATACACTAACAACTGACAATACAGGTCACCAATACTCTTAAATGTTTTTGGATCCATTAAAAACCTAGACAGAGTTGATGACTCCTTTGTAGTATTAAATAGTTTCTGTATCCAAGAAACTGCCGGTGACATAGGGAAGCCTGTCTCGTGAGGAAGCTAAAAGTCAGAATTTTCTTATTTCATTTGTGAGACGGTGACTGGATTGTGTTTGTCTTGGAGAGTCTATATAGACCAAGCAGCTCTTAGCTCTTCCTCACCCCACCGGCCCAGCTTAATTGGTGGTTGTCCTGTTGATCACGGAGTCAATTTAATGTTTGCGACCCGTATACATTATATATATATATATATATATATATATATATATATATATATATATATATAGAGAGAGAGAGAGAGAGAGAGAGAGAGAGAGAGAGAGAGAGAGAGAGAGAGAGAGAGAGAGAGAGAGAGAGAGAGAGAGAGAGAGAGAGAGAGAGAGAGAGAGAGAGAGAGTCACATATACAAGGATAATTAATCTGCACAAGTAAGTACACATACCAAACACACAAACAAATACATACCTATATACACATAAATACACACCAGACACAAGACTTCCGCCTGCATCACCACCTAACGCAGCAGGCCCCCTCACTCTCCCCAGCCGGAGAAAGAAAAAGACCCCTTCAGTGGGCAGACTCCGGTGTAGGTATAGGTAGGCAGTTCGCGCCCAAATGACCCCTTTATCTGTTATTAATACCGCGGGGTGGAGGGTTTTATGGCAGTCATCGATTGTGGCGCCACATTCATAAGTCTGGGTGAGGTAGTGGCCCGGGGTGGTGAGGGAGGCCCTTACACACACCGTAAAGAATACCTCTAATGAACCGAGGTCTAGCTGGTCACTCTCCCCCAGTATACCCACACGCCTCCTCATCTTCTCCCACAACCCTGGTCTGGTTTGAGGGGTCGAGATAGAAGGAAAGAAAAGAGGGAAAAAAAGAAAGAAGGTCAGGAAGAACACGGGAAGAAGGCAGGTTGGCAAGGAATGGTAAAAGGAAAATAGGGGTATAGAAGGAAACGAAAAAGCTGTAGGAGAAGGAAAAGATGAGAGGGATGAGGGAGAGAAGGAAAGGGAGGCAGGGAGAGTAGGAAGGAAAAAAATGGGTAGTGAGGGAAGGAACTAAGAAAAATGGGTAGTGAGGGAGGCAAGGAAGGAAAAAAGGAGATAGTGAGGGAGGGAATGAAGAAGTAGGAAGAGAGAGGTAGAAAGTGTTAGGAAAAGAAGGGAGGACAAAGGCAATTGAAAATATCTGACCGTCTCCTTGCACTACACAAACACACAACAGTTAGAACGCTACAAACACTACCAGTCACGTCCCACTCTTCCAATATCATACACAGTTAGAATATCACAACTTCTCTCGCAAGAACCACGTACAGTATGGAGGTTAATATGCTCGTAAGGGTATAAGGAAGTTAATGTGGTAAACTTCCTTTCTGGGCCACTGATGGTGTGGATGCTACTGGAAGGCACAATAATCTGGAGATCACTGCCCGATTCCCTCTCTCGTTATTTCTGTGTCTCACCCAAGTATGTGTCTCAGTTGTAAAGGCCAGGGACTTAGGGATATGAACCCCTTGCCAGCCTAATCAGGATCTTATAAAAGGAAAAGGAAAGTCAAGAACCATGTTTATCTGAGGGATAACAAACAACCGTTCGAGATGGACATCTCTTTACTGTGAAAATAACACAAAACTCTGACACCACTCACACAAACATCAAATAACAATTACGGGAGTCAAACAATTACTGGAGTCAACGATTAATGGAATCAAACAATTACGAGAATCAAACAATTGCGGGAGACAAACAATTAATGGAGTCAAACAATTAATGGAATCAAACAATGAAAAGATATTTCCTACGGCGGCGGCCCGGTGGAAGGTTCAGTAGAGCTGGGATCCGCTCTCAGGGGGAAGGTCAAGGCAGCTTTCTCAATTGGCGTCGGCGTTGGCGGGCGAGGTCTTGCCACACAGGAGAATCGCCAGGGCACGGACGGTGGAGAGGGTGTGAAGGATGTGGCGATGACGTGGCAGCCGCGGTAGCAGCTGGAGCAGGTGACCGGAGGTTGACAGTCGAATAGTGAAGGTCTGGGGAATCAGCCCACGAGCCCAGGACACATCGGAAGAGAACAAAACCAGAATTTGAACGAGCAGCAGGGAAGTGCAGCTGTGGTGCTAGCTGGGTAGTGTCTGATCTGTGTGTCGAGGCAGCAGTCACGTTCTCACCTCCGTCTACCCCCGTTCCCCCCATGTGGGGGACGCGAACAAGCAAGTGGGCGGCGAATAACCATCCTGGTCGTTACAGCCCTGACATCAGTCTTTTTCTCTCAGTCTCAATAATTCTTCAGTGTCTGTTTCTCTCTTTGTATCTCAACTCTCTTTTTTTCCCCTTCCCTTATCATTCTTCCTCTCTGTCCATGTATTTCTCTTTCCCAATCTCTTTTTATCTTTACCTACATTTCTTTCTCTCTTTCTCCCTCTCTGTCTGACTGTCTCTCTGTCAGCGAGTCTCACTTCTATAAAGCCATCAACAAACAATACGTCAATAAATGCAGTTGTGAGAGTGCAAGGTGTGAGTGACAAGTGATCCCTACATATAGTTTCTTCAGTTGTTAGCCTGTACATTACAGTGTTAGGTTGTGTGACAGGTATGGTGGACGTTGGCTTAGCCTGGAATCAGTCTGTTGTGGGTTACAGTATGAACAGCTTCCCCGCCTACCCGTGGCGGCTGATCCAGACAATAAATTGCCTTAACCTTTTTATTTTTATTTTTGGGAAATTAATGAAACTAAAAGTCTTATATAAACGACGTCCACTTTGAACCTTTTTGGGGATGTATGTTTTTTTAATTATGTCATGTTGGTTCAGCATCTGTGTATACACTTTCCCTGTTCACTATTTTTTCAGTATTACTTTCATTTGTATTATGAAGGGCAAAGGAGTGGTGTATATTTATAGAGTAGCCAAGAATAAAGATCAATCCGTATAAGATTGTCATATCGTCTTCGAGAATACCAACCGACACATTAGCTGGTTCAGGGATGAATTAATTATACATAAAAGACTTAGTTTGCGCACTGTGCTTGTATGTGAGGGTAGCTACACGTACAGAAACACTCAGTATAGTAAGTGAAACTTGTTTAAAGTTTTAGTTAGTGTTTACATCGCATGTGTTTACAACTGTATCTTAACTCTTTCACAGCCCAAGGCTAGGAAGTGATATTATTCTGGCTAACACCCAGGCACGTGCACAGGTAGGGCTCAGGGGGTCTCGAATTTAAGGAAGACTTTTTCACATAAATAATATATGAAGCTGAATTTAATTAACACTAACCAATTAATTTTTTCGGAGCCCGCCATGTTGTTTACCACCTCTGCCTTGTTTCTACTCATCCTTCGTATCACTTGCATTTTCACAACCATAGTTATGATTTTCTTAGTCACCTAGGCAGCTTTACGACCACTGTCAATTTGCAGTTCTATTTCCCACACAAGATGACCCTAAAATTTTCCCATAACACAAGTAGGAGACAGTAACAAAGGAGAGAGCACAGAGACAAACGACGAAAATTTTTGCGGGCTGTACATACAGTATATGGTGATGAGACGAGCGCCTATTGGCTTAGACGCCTTAGTCTCTTGGAGGATGTAAACAAAGGTGGTTGTAAACATGTTCATTTGGTCTTTACTATTTAATATTTGTCTTCTTTTTTACTGGTACAGTGGTACCATTATATTTTCTTAAATGACTGTTTGACATTGAGGATTTGTTTCATGACTGAAGCTGGTGAGTGTGATCACCTTTCTCTCTCAACAAGACGAAAATCTCACCAGAGCCAAAAAAAAAAAAAAAAAAAATTAACACGTTGTCCAAATTTTTCTCAAGTTTCTTGGTTAGTTTTTGTGAATCAACAAGGTTGATCAAACGACAAAACAAACACTAAACACTTTATGTGACTTTTTTCCGGTTTTGCTGTTTTTGAGGCAGTTAATTATAAGCCGCGTTCCAGCTCCGTTTGATGCCAGTCAGTAAAATGGACACGATTTCTGATCAAATTTATTTACACTTGTATCTGTGGTTATCGGGTATCCAACACACACACCCAGTTATGTTTTAATTAACTGTGTGTTTTCTCTCACTGAGGTAAAGGAGGGGTAAAATGCACCCAGTTATGTTTTAATTAACTGTATATTTGTCTGTCACAGAGTTAAAGGAGGTCAATAGAAAATCGGACATTCCCCATTTTATTTATATTCGAGAAATAAATAAATAAAGTCAGCTTCTAACTTCATACACACACACACACACACACACACACACACTTGTATTGATGAGTCTTATTAACTAACCTCTCGTACGTAACCCTTCGAATAAATGAAGACTCCTAGTGTTAGTGACCTCTGCTATGGGTGAGCTGGGCGCCTGCTGACCTAGAGTGGCGGTGCAGGTAAGCTATTGGTCGTCTATCAGCACTAATTGTTTAGCACATATTGGTATTGGGGAGAGGGGGAGTGGCCAGGCTTTGATATGGAGGCTCGACGTATACCGCGTCCTTGGTCATTGCCGCTCACTGTCCAGGGGCGTCCAACACAGCCACCGTTGGTCACTATCCAGGGACCTACACCACAATCACTGTCGGTCACTGTCCAGGGGCGTCCAACACAGTCACCGTTGGTCACTGCCCAGGGGCCTCCAACACAGCCACCGTTGGTCACTCTCCAGGGACCTCCACCACAATCACTGTCGGTCACTGTCCAGGGGCGTCCAACACAGCCACCGTTGGTCACTCTCCAGGGACTTTCACCACAGCCACCGTTGGTCACTGTCCAGGAGCGTCCAACACAGCCACCGTTGGTCACTGTCCAGGGGAGTCCAACAGTCACTGTCGGTCACTGTCCAGGGGCGTCCAACACAGCCACCGTTGGTCACTCTCAGGGACTTTCACCACAGCCACCGTTGGTCACTGTCCAGGAGCGTCCAACACAGCCACCGTTGGTCACTGTCCAGGGAGTCCAACAGTCACTGTCGGTCACTGTCAGGGGCGTCAACACAGCCACTGTTGGTCACTGTCCAGGGGCGTCCAACACAGCCACCGTTGGTCACTGTCCAGGGGCGTCCAACACAGTCACCGTTGGTCACTGTCCAGGGGCATCCACCACAGCCACCGTTGGTCACTGTCCAGGGGTGTCCAACAGTCACTGTCGGTCACTGTCCAGAGACATTTAGCACAGCTACTGTCTGTCACTGGCGGCCACTATTCAAAGGCGTCTTCCGCAGTCAGTGACTAAAGCAATGTGAATGTGTGTGTGTGTGTGTGTGTGTGTGTGTGTGTGTTTGTAAATGTGTGTGATAAATTAGTTCGTCTAGTCCTCCGTCTCGCACGCTACACGTGACCTGAGGCACAAGAGTCGAAGTTGTTGTTGACGTGAGCAGCAGCACCACCGCGAAAGACTATACCCTGCCCATCATCACAGCGCCTCCCTCCCCATCTTTGCCGGAACATCATGAAATGGAGCCAAAATACACAAAAGCTTCCAAAATCACCGCGCACATTTTTACGGGCTGGAATGGGAACAAAACATACCAAGTGAAAAAAAGGTCCCCCCCACCCCTCCAAAAAAGGGCCAATTTTCGGCAGTAAAGCATCCAATTAGCTGATAAAGCGCTGTGTGTGGTACTGGGCAGTGCTGCATGACACGGGGTAATCTGGAGCGTCATGCGATGTGGTCACATTATTTTAACGAAATGACTGATAATGTAGGCTCGGTGCGCCTGGCATGCGAGCTGCACCCACGCCAGCGAGTTCAAATATTCTCCCTAAACCAAATGTAATATCTTTGTGTTTTTTCCCTGTGTGTGTGTGTGTGTGTGTGTGTGTGTGTCATCCTACCGTTCGTGTACGTATGTGTAAAGATAAATATTTGACAATATAAGTGTCAATCCGCGTATTAAACCACACTTATCCACATGACTGTGTGTAACATTATCTACACAACTGCCACCTTCAGACAAGCCGAGGAAGTGCAAGATGAGTCAGCAAATGTCTGTTTACCTTTAGTCCTTATGGCGGACGGGGTTACTGAGGAAGTGACGTCATGCCGAGGCTTCCTTTCCTCACTCTCCCTCGCCTGATGGGTTAATTCTGTCTCCGTTTTTATGTCGTAAACGTTGTTCCATTTTGTCTTGTGTTAGTGGGGCAACGCCTGAAACAATAATCGTTATAATTATTATTAATTTTATTATTACAGGTATTACACTAATTATATTATTATTATTATTATTATTATTATTATTATTATTATTATTATTATTATTATGTTAAGTGTGAGTGTTAGTGTGAGCATCGGGCGTGAGTGATAAGTGTGAGTATTGAGCGTGGGAGATGAGTCAGAGTTGAGTGCAAGTGATAAGTGTGGGTGTTAAGTGTGAGTGTTAAGTGTGAGTGTTAAGTGTGAGTGTTTAGTGTGAGTGTTGAGTGTGAGTGTCGTCAGAAGCGTGCATTAACTCACTCTTATACCTGGGGTGGATGTCTTTCTCGTTACCTAGATGACGGGATCTCCCTTTGTTTTAGGAAATCGATGTTAGGCGCAGGAACCTCTCTGATATAGCTCCATTACTGTCATTCTGTCATTGTCTCCCGCTTCCTCTGTACTCTCTTTCATCCTCTTTCTCTCTATATATTTTTCTTTCTCGCATTTACTCCCTGCCTAACTAGCTGTCGTTCTTTTGCCCTCCACTCGTTCTGTCTGTCTGTCTGTCTGTCTTCCACTCTCCCTACTGTCTAAACGAGATATTGGTAACTCTTCGTGTAAATAAACAGATCGATATATTTGGTCTGGTCTGTCTGCTTCACTGACTTAATTAAATCACAGATATTACTGATATTGAAGCTGGTTAAATATCACCTTTTTGATATTCATTTAGTAGGTGCTGTTCACCAATGAGGTTGTTATTGTTCAACAGTGAGGGCGCTGCTGTTCACCACTGAGGGCGCTGGTGTTCACCACTGAGGGCGCTGCTGTTCACCACTGAGGACGCTGCTGTTCACCACTGAGAGCGCTGCTGTTCACCACTGAGAGCGCTGCTGTTCACCACTGAGAGCGCTGCTGTTCACCACTGAGAGCGCTGCTGTTCACCACTGAGAGCGCTGCTGTTCACCACTGAGAGCGCTGCTGTTCACCACTGAGGATGCTGTTGTTCACCACCGAGAGCGCTGCTGTTCACCGCACTGAGGCGCTGCTGTTCACCCCTGAGGACGCTGCTGTTCACCCTGAGGGACGACTGCTGTTCACCACTGAGAGCGCTGCTGTTCTACACTGAGAGCGCTGACCACTATGGACGCTGCTGTTCACCACTGAGGACGCTGCTGTTCACCACTGAGGACGCTGCTGTTCACCACTGAGGACGCTGCTGTTCACCACTGAGGACGCTGCTGTTCACCACTGAGGACGCTGCTGTTCACCACTGAGGACGCTGCTGTTCACCACTGTTGGGCTACGATTTGCTTGGTGAAGAACGCTTGTCTAGTCTGTTGTTTGTTGAGGTTGGCTAGCAACCTGCCTCAAAACTTTCGCGTAATAATGCCTTAATGCCAGTCTTTATCTCGCTCTACGAGTACAAATGGAGGTTTTCAGTTTCCTAAGAAGAGCAGTTTATGTAAATAGTGTATAACAGATCCCTCTATTGCTTGCTACCCGCGTGGAAACTTCTAGAAGTTCCGGGGAGTCAAAAACTTCTGGTAAACTCCGCCCACCGTCTCACTCTTCTCGTAATTCTTCTAGAACATCGCTTGGCGCCACCGAATTAACCATTCACATTTTTTGAACAAAAAATGAGACGTCATCGCCAAGGACACTTAAGCAATTGAAATATGCTGCCCCGGGTAATGACGTACACTATTCTACACATATGCAACTATTGTTTCGTTAGCGTCATCTTCCCGGGAAGATTATAAACAACATAAACAAAACCAGTGTTGAGGTACGGCGGTAAGAGTGTCTTCAGGAACTACTGACCCACATCAGTCGTCCCTACATTAAGTCATAAGAAAGCTGCCATGTAATAAAATTGAATCTTTTATTGTGAAAATATTATCATCATAAAATTCCCGTTTGGCTTGAGAGCAAGAAGGTCACCTGAATCAGTGTTGTCTCTCTCTCACTGGTGGTATTCTAAACTGTATTGATAATATCTGTACACAGTTGGAGTATCCCTAAACCTCTCCATAGCCTTTTGAAACAATATACTACGTGGTCTTTTTATTAAAGCAAACTCTTATGGCATTAAATGCTTCGATAACAAGTAGTTTTCATCTTAACAAGATGAAGTATGTTGACTAATAAACATGAATGTGATCCATCATCTACCTGTAAGGTGCCCGCAAGACTCCAGCTTGGACCAGTAATGCTTCTGTTGCACTCAATTAGCAGCTAAATGCAGCGTAATACATTTTATTTGCCGACGACAGTATTCTGTATATCAGTCCTACAGAAGCTCGGGAGTGACCTAATACGAGGCACTACAGTACGTGTAATACACTGACCCTCAACTGTAAAGAAGCATTACTTAATTTTCCACAAGACAAGACAAATATTCGTGACGTAACGGAAGTGTTAACTAAAGTAAGCTCTATTGGGTGTCATTTGATCCTTCATATATTTGTCTAGTATTATATAACAAGCATTATTAGAGAACTGGATTAATTTCTCAGAACTGTCTGGTTGTTAATTGGAACTCGAAGTGCAAGGATTCTTGCTTTTGATCATCCATGATCAAAAGAGAGAGCTAATTGACATATAACTTCAATTCCTGTTGTGTCTGCACAGTTGCTTATTGCTTAATAATGTTTATCCTCAACAGTTAATAGAATATTGATGATTTCTTTGTACTGTATACAAAAATTTCTTGGTTATTTTTTAAAAATAATTTTACTTATAATCCAGAGAAAACAGAGACCCAGATGGTGTGACGTGATACCAGGTACAAGAAGATCTACCACTGACGGACGATCAGCGACGGTGGTGGGTGTTGGGTGAAGGTGTTGAACAAGACGGGATATTTGATTATTAAATATTGACGTTTGTCCGGACAGAACTTGAGGTTTGGACTGCAACTATGATCAACGAAACAGAGAGAATCACACTTGTGTTCGTCTCTTCTTACAAGTAATTAGTACTACACCTTCTGCCACTAATAACAGTTGTGGTGTCAAGAACGTTGTCATATAAACACCAACCATCATCGACCGAACAACCTAATGTTCCCAACGTGCAACATTGTTTTCTGTGTATGTAAAACTGTAAGAGATATGGTAAACAAAATAATATTTCAACAAACTTCTCTGCAAAATGTCCATTTCACTTGTTATCAATAGATCGCGAAATTTGAATTAATTTTTTACGTTTTTTCGTTCAAGACCCTTGATAATAACTTCGGCTGTTTCAGTAATACGGAACTGAAGAGGATATATTGTAAAGCCAAGTCACGGTCGGAAAATTATACCAGCGGTATTACCAGTTGTAGAGGGAAGCTGGAACAGGTTTGACATTTGCGACATTCAAGTCATAAAAAATTATAAACTGTACACACTTCATGACTCTAACACTGTCCGCAGGAGCAGGGATGATTCCTGTCACGTTTTCTCGCAAATTGAGAACTACGTGATTTTTCCACGCGTCTTGCTGTTCCTCGACCAGCCACAGGCGACCTGGGGGCCACCCCCAGGTCGCCTGTGGCTGGTAGAGGAACAGCAAGACTGTACCAAAGACTACCAGTTACCTCGTGTGTGTGTGTGAGGGACCAGCTACAACAGGTCAACTCTCCTGGTGATGGTCGGTCCTCCAGCAGTAATAACTCAAAACAAAATCGCCAGTTGACGTCACTTGAGGAAAAAGTGAGGTTCCTTAATGAAATCTAATCAGTATTTATCTGAATATTATGAAGAATTTCAAACATTTTGATAAAACTTTAAACTGGCGAGGGATTATTTATTTATTTATTTATTTATTTTTTATTTATTTATTATTATTTTTGGGGGGGGGGGAGAAGTCGCTATCAGAAAAAACAATACGCATCAGCCTCCACAACTTACAATAAACGAGGAATTAATGATAGACGATTGAAATTTTGTCAAGGATCATTAGCACAACTAATTATGAAAATTACAACCTTTTTGACCCCAAATTCTTTAAGTTTCTGGATCTAGCCAGACAATGAAGTTTATTATAATCTTCAAGAAAGAGCGTTGCAGGGAAGACATTATGGGCGATTAAGCTGCCAGAACTACGGACATAATAACACAGGAAGTAACCTAAAGAAGGTAACTGACATAGTGGAGACAATATAAGACAGAAAAGGGTAAAAATTTAAATAAACCCAAACATTAATTTCAGTTATGGCAGAAATCTTTCTTGTCACGAAAAAAAAAAGCAAATTCTTCTTCTATACTTATCTGAATTACAGGCTCTCGTGTGTGTATTCGGGTAAATTACATCAGGGATCGCTTAGCAACAATATATTGTTAGTCTTCAGGAGATTAAGTCGTGGTGAGAAGAGAACTTGCAACTTTGTGACCCAAACACACGCACATGTGGGCTTTACTTACCCGGCGGTGATTAAGCCAGCGTGTGACAGGTTCACCCCGAACTGCGCTTGAATCTGCAAGAACCCCATTAAAAGTTGGTTGACTCTCGGAGTTTACACACCATGACGATTCTCTCGCTCAAAGCAGAGAGCCGCGTGCTGCTTATACCAAACTGTTGTTCAGCCTCCGTGAATTCTGAATGCAACTCTTGTTTCTTAAGATCCACTACTTGTTGGATGAGCGGCTGCGACGTCCTAGGAGTAGAGGAGGACAAACACTCAACAGACGGGGCGTGAAAGAACAATTGGTGAGAGTTATTAGATGATGCTGGTGAGTGGAGTATTACTGTCTGTGGTGTGTACGGTATACAGAGATGGTCATTGTTTAGTGTAAAATTCTCGCTCGAACTAATTATTTCTTATAAACTAAGAATAATCTTAAGTCACCAAGCTTAATACACAATTCAGCTGGTGACCAGAGATGCATCCGAGTCATTAAGATGTAAACTAGATAAGTCACCAAGCTTAAGTAGGCGAGCTTCTGACGGAGGTTAGACCTCAAGGTGCACTGACGCCATCAGAAGAAACAATGTGGGCGCCTCGGTGTGGGGGCCCCGCGCCCTCAACAACACCCACCAGCCTCCATTAAGGGACGCTCAAAAGACGGCCATTCAGCCTCCCGAGTCTGTTGTTAACCAAATGATGAGTGGCGGAAGTCGCGGCCCAAAGCGTGGCAGGAAGGAGGATAAGGGAAAGGGGGGAGGGAGGGGGGAAAGGAGAAGGAAGAGGGAGGGAGGAGGGGAGAAGGAAGAAAAAGAGGGAGGGAAAATAAAAGAACTCTAAAACCCTAACATTTAGTAAACATTAAGATGTGTTTGAGGTATTCATTTGATATTCCACAAACACATTAGAAATATATTTTTACACACACACACACACACACACACACACACACACACACACACACACACACACAGAATAAGATGTCAACTGTGAGCCGCTGATATGTCCCCTAAAAGAGGTTTGACACGGGGAGAGCGGGAGGAGGACGAGAGGGATAGAAGAGGCACCAAAGGAGAGGAAGTGGTTGGAGTGGGGATGAAAGAAGTAGTGACGTGTGCGTGATGAGAGGAGGGAACAAAAAGAGAAGGAAATACATGATAATAGGATAGTGATGTGTTGTGTGGACGGAACAAGAGAAGAGGGATGTGAGGCGTGTGAGGAGTGAAAGGAATAAGGAAAAGAAGGATGAGGGATAATTTAATGACAGAAGAGGCAGACCAGAGGGAGAGAGAACGTCGTGAAGAAGTCAAAAGAGCCGTGAACTGTCGGCATCTGATTGAGAGTAACGAGGGAGATTGGAGTGGGTGTAAGATACTTATGGCACTGAGAGTCACTTCTTATGTACCTTTTTAACCGATACTAATAAGGATGTGATACTTGAGAGACATAATTTGGGGGGGGGGGGCGGTGATTCTGTTGCGAACTAAAGCAAATGGTGAAGATCAAATTGTTAATTGATATTATATAATGTTAAGCCATTTATAACAGGGTTGTATTGCTGCCAGTGGGGAAAAAAATAAACTTGCTAACTAACTCTGCGTCACGTGAAACTATGTACCGAGGTTGTGTTGCTGACGTATATAATCAATATCGTACCACAACACCAAGCATAACTATAAGTGAACAATGTATCTAGTTACTTTTAATTACAGAGCGTCTGACTTTCCCCCTCTATACTTCATTACCGTTTCATGTTGCCTTTTGACGTAAGTATCCATCTCGCCTTTCTTCAACAGA
The DNA here is from genome assembly GCF_018991925.1 of Homarus americanus. Taxonomy (NCBI): domain Eukaryota; kingdom Metazoa; phylum Arthropoda; class Malacostraca; order Decapoda; family Nephropidae; genus Homarus; species Homarus americanus. The sequence continues at coordinate 20,240,514 of NW_024716703.1, read as the reverse complement.
CGAGGAAACAACACTCCCTGACTCACTGCTGAATCAGAGACGCACTAAGTTGCCGTCAAGTTGTACAGTAGCATGGCAGATCAAAACCCAACATGACTACGAACACTGATTAACCAATTTCTGTATGTTATTGAGTATCTTAGAATCCAACTCTCTGCACAAGTTCCTTTCTTGCTGAACTTTTATCAAATTGCTTCACCAAAGTTACAACCCCAGGATACACCAGTCACCATCTCTATTATAACCTCTACTACAACACCAGTACACTCATATCTCAATTATAACCACACCTACAACCCCAGGATACACCAGTCACCGTCTCTATTATAACCTCTACTACAACACCAGTACACTCATATCTCTATTATAACCACACCTACAACCCCAGCCAACACCCGTCACTATTACTATTTGACACAGTTGTCCCCTGGTCTCGGCTAAGGCCCCGATGGTATCATTAATCACAAATCTTATCAAAAATGAAGCAGGAAACGCACCCTCACCACCAACCCTAATTCGCTATCATCTTAATCCCTTGCCTCATAAATTACCTCAGATGACTACCTCATTCCTCCCTCCCCTCCTCTTCTTCTTAACCTTCCTCCTGACTTTCTTTCACCTCCTCCCCTCTTCCCTCTCTTTTTTAATTTTCCATCTACCCTTTATCCTATTCTCACTAGTTCTACTACTCCCTCTGACCCTCCTCCTCCTCCTCCTACTTTCTCCCCTCCTTTATCCTTCTTCTCCGGCTAATACTCCTTTTACTTTACAACCTTCTCCATCTTCATCTTTCTTCGACTTTTCTTCATTCTCAGACTATATTTTTCCTCTTCCTTCAAATCTTCTTCCTCCTTTTTGACCTTCTTTCTCCTCTTCTTCATTGACCCTCCTCCTCTTCCCCCTCCTGCTGACACTCTTCCCCTCAGGGTAAGCCTCTCCTTAGGACATACCTCCCCTCATCCCTATCAGGAACTCCCCCTCTCCTACAATCTCCTTAAATCCCGGCTTCCCTCTCCTCCGTTCATCAGTATGTGTAATCCTTCACTAATTTATCCACCTACAACAACACTTATCCTGAAGGAAAACTTTTGAAATATTTAGTAATTTCTTTGTTAATGAACTCGATGGTAAGTGTCGCGATGAAGTAATGATTTTAGTAATGATAATAATGATGATAACTATTACTACTACTTTCACAACGACTACTACTACTACAACTACTAGTACAACTATTACCACTGCTAAAACTATTACACATACTACTACAACAACTACTATCGCTATTACCATTACTACAACTACTGCTGATACTACTGCACCATTACTACTATTAATTATTATTATTATTATTATTGTTGTAATATTCAGAACTATGACAAGATATTATTAATAACTTCACAGGTCATTGGAAATAATTGCCTGAAATTAACCTTTGTATGGGATATAAATAATTACAAGTTCATTATTTTTACCCGAGGTCACTTAATTAAAGACCTTAATTAAAGAGGATGTTATACAGTATGTGTAAAGACCACGTCACCAGCACAACACGTCACACTATACTGCAACGTCACATCTTATCACAACACGTCACACTTTAACACATCACGGTACCAGCATAACACGTAACACTATATCACAACACGTCACACTATGCCACAAAACACACACACACACACACACACACAAAACACACACACACACACCGTGAACGTGTACCTCAAAAACCTCCTCCCGTTTATAACTAGAAATTATACAAACTCATTTGCAGACGACGACAATCTACATAACAATCTCCGTTATCTCCCTGTTCATCGTGCCTCCTACCCATCTCCCTGGCGGACCTCACAAACATCACTTCCACTTTCAACTGTGATCTCATTGCCATCACACACTGGGGAAATATTAACCTCGCAACGTACGGCATTACTCCTCAAACTCGTACATTAAATATTTGTTGATGGCAGGACAGTTTTGGCAGCTTATGTCTCTATTAACACCCTATAATACGCTTTAAGTTTGCCTGTAAATGTTATCGGACACACAGTGTTTTTTAAATCCGTTCAATGAATATTTTTTTTAACCAAGACTAATTAAAAAAAAAAAAAAACCCTCTTACAGGCTCTATTTTTCCGATTAAAATATATTTTGGCTAGCAGCAACTTATGGTCTGTGAACTTTCAAAAAATGCCTTAATAAACCTTAATTTTCGTTTCTTTGTTCATTTCCGCCTTTCCTCGCTGCTAGCATATGCTGTACCCACTGTCTCACATGGATTACTACTCTCACACTAGGTAGGGAAGGGTGCATCCAAATCCTTCTTAGCTCTCCTTGACTAAATCCAGACTTAAGTCAAATATGTTATCAATGATTCAACTCTCAATTCCAGCTTCCGGGCCAACCCCTCTGTCTCCGTCACTCACTGTTGCACCGTTTCTTGTTCTGCCGTCACTTTATGGTCCAGAGTTTCGATAAAGTTTAAATCATCACACCTCCTGGTCACACACACACACACACCTCCCTCTCCTCCGTAATCCCCTGACAGCCCGCGACGGTAATTTATCTTTCTTGAACAGCCTGACCTTCTCAAGTGAAGGGACGCCTCCAAACACCTGTAAATTAATATTCTTCTCCTCCTCAAGGTTCACGATTAGTTCGGCTTGTATACAGAACAGAGTGTGGGCAGCGTCAACATGTGTTATCACTACATCTCCTCGCATAACTTTCTGATACAAAAACTAGATCCGTCGGCATATTCCCCCCACACCTGGAACATAATTATAACTCTAAAAATACTGGAGTCAACAACACTCTGCTAAATAAACCTCAGCAAGAACCTGTCAGTCTTAATAAACTTTAACTAACTTAAACGAATAAGAAGTTATAGAGCGGATATCGCCTAAGTTACAGACGATTTGATTGACAGACGCGTACACATACATACGACGCCACTGATATATTCCCCGCACTTCAAGTCGGAGGAATAAAGAGGGGAAAAGAATCCTTTCCTTGTCTCTCTTCTCCGCTGGCCACCCCCCCACCTCCCCCGGTGCCATGCCCACACACACACATCCCACCAACAACGTGTGCCTTGTGAAAACTGTATTTTGCTTCATCCTGCCACCAACAACTGTCCTCCATCGCTCACTCTTACTCCTGACAAGGATGAAGGAGGTAAGGTCGAGTGACTCGTGTTGGTGTATCACATTAACAACATCCTCGTCCTGAGTGAGGGACGAGGTGGATGGGGAGGACTCTTTACCCATATGGAACCTGAGATTATTTAAGAAGGCCACGTGTTGTTGAGCAACCAACACACACACACACACACACACACACACGCACACACACACACACACACACACACACACACACACACACACACACACACGGCTCAAAAAGCCGTTGCCGTGTTCCTGAGGCAGCAATAAGTGACTGAGAGGAGGAAATTAAGATATCGAGTTGGGCGACATTTAGAAAAAGCACTTGGAGAAAGTCGCCATTAGTCACTGACCGAGTCGTTCACAGCACGATATTGTCGCCACGAACGACACGACTCCCTGTGACTCTCCCACCACCCACTAACATTGAGTCACCAACTCACCCACCACCCACTAACGCTGAGTAACTTGACTCACCCACCACCCACTAACGCTGAGTAACTTGACTCACCCACCACCCACTAAAACTTTGAGTCACTGGCTCACCCACCACCCACTAACACCGTGAGTCACTGACTCACCCACCACCAAGGAAGTACAACTAGTACAACAACTACTACTACTACTAATAATAATAATAATAATAATAATGATAATAATAGTTTATCAATAAATTTTACTGTTGTTGGCAACTGGTTTCCTTAACAACTTCTGCTGTTTAACAAAAAAACTCTTCGGGAAAACTACTTATGTCACAGACACTGAGTTGTCACACAATATTTCAGTCATCGTCAACTATTCCACCCATCACCCACTATTCCACCCAGCACCTACCATTCCACGCTTCACCTACTATTCCACCCATCACCACCTATTCCACCCATCACTTACTATTCCACCTACCGTCAACCATTCCACTTATCATCAACCATTCCACCCATCACCTATCATTCCGACCATCACCCACCATTCCAACCATCACCTCCCATTCCAACCAACACCTACCATTCCAGCCATCACTCACAATTCCAACCAACACCTACCATTCCAACCATCACTCACAATTCCAACCATCACCCACCATTCCATCCATCACCCACCATTCCAATCATCACCTACCATTCCAACCATCACCCACCATTCCAACCATCACCCACCATTCCAACCATCACCTCCCATTCCAACCATCACCTCCCATTCCAACCATCACCCACCATTCCAACCATCACATACCATTCCACCCAATACCCACCATTCCAACCATCACCCACCATTCCAACCATCACCCACTGTTCCAATCATCACCCATCATTCCAACCATCATCTACCATTCCATCCATCACCCACCATTCCAACCATCACCCACCATTCCAACCATCACCCACCATTCCAACCATCACCCACCATTCCATCCATCACCCACCATTCCACCCAACACCCACCATTCCACCCATCACCCACCATTCCACCCATCACCCACCATTCCACCCAACACCCACCATTCCACCCAACACCCACCATTCCACCCATCACCCACCATTCCACACATCGGTTGAAGTTGCCAAAACTCTCCGACCGCTGTTTTATTTGACTTAGGTGAGGTGGTACTGTACCTGGAGGCGAGGATAAAGGCTCACCGACATACGAGTACACTTATAAGCTTTAGATGTGATTTCTTCAGTCAGTTTCAAAAGGTTATCTACGTCCACTGCCCTCCCAGTACTTCAGGAGTCCACGGAAGCACCAGTGTTAGTTAGGTTAAGGTAGGTTATACCATCCTGACTTACCTTACCTATCATAACCTAACTTAAGCTAACCTGGGCAAGTCTAACATAATACAACGTAATGTAACCTAACCTAACCTCACCATACCTACCCTAACTATACCTGTCCTAAATTAACCTATAAACTAACACAAATAAAGTAATCCAACCTAACCTACCCTCACTCTACATTTCTGCAGTATCCTATAAGAATTCACAAAGATGTAATGTTTAGAAGAATTTTTTCATCCATGATATAAATGAAAAATATTTTGAAGGATAAATAAAAGTAAGTGCCTCAAGCTTTAGCAGACGAACTATGTACTCGTATATAATTAAGGTGACCGGACACAGCGAGAGAAACAAGAAGTTGAACTAGTAAGGGAAATGGAAGCACAGCCTCCAGGTTCTTGCTTACATTCTCCTCGCGAGTTTTATCTCAAGTTCGTGTATAAAACGTTCGTGGGTATGATTATACACATAGAGGTATTTCCTTTTTTCTACATCGTGGAGAATCATGATCACAAATACCTCAGGTGTTGTTACGTGTGACAACATGGCTGTAGGAATCCACAGACCATCAGAATCAAATATATTAATACTGTACAGTCACATGAAGATGAAGACTCAATGCCAACAAGATGTATATGTGAATGTCGCTTCTGGGGAACTTACACACACACATCAGTACATGAATAATAAATTTAAAATAAATGAATATCACTCCTGGAGGTCGACCAGTTAAGGATACTAATCATGGTGAGGATTTTTGGTAACTGAACAATGATGTCCTAATCGGTTCTGGCTCGTTTATTGTCGTCTGTTTCACCAGAAGGGAATCAGTGTGTTAAAGTTGACATGACACTGCTTCTAGAGCATACCTGTATCATGTGATAGTGTCAAGATGTTTATACAGTGTAGTATGTCGAGACAAATGTTATAACACTAATCCAAATCAGGGCATTGTAATTGGTGTGTGTGTGTGTGTGTGTGTGTGTGTGTGTGTGTGTATGTGTGTGTGTGTGTGCGTGTGTGTGTGTGTGCGCGCGCTTTACCAACTCGATCCCTGACTGAAATTCCAACCAGGCAATGTCCTCCTCTAGACGGACTCTCAATCACTAAATAATAAATTGAACGAAATTTCTTTTGATTATTATTAATATATTTTTTTTAATTTGATTAAGTTTTGTCATGTTATGCTGGTTGACGGTAAGTTGGGTCAGGTTTTATTAATTTACTTTTGGTTAAGTTGGGTTAGGTTATTTAGGTATGGTTTAAACACGTTAGGTTAGGTAAAGTTAGGTTAAGTAAAGAAGGTTATTATAAGTTTGGTCAGATTTTAGTTAGGTCAAGTTAAGTTTGGATAGGTTAGGTGTGATTAGAGGGGTTATGTGAGGGTAATGTTGAAGGTAGGAGGGTCATGACCAGTTAGAAACTAGGGGAAAATTAAATTAAAAGCTTTGTTCCCCAGAGAGATAAAATCAGGGAGGCCAGATAAATACAGTCCTCACACAGGAGGACGGCACCTTCAATGACTAAGTTTTAGGACGATTTTTTTCCAACAACACAATTATGGACCTCGTGGGTCTTGCTCTCAACCGATTTTTATTTGTTTTTAAGTTTGCTGAGGGAAGTAAACAGTTTATTGTACACCTAATATTCGTACTGAGAACAGTGTCGCAAAAGATTTATATAGAACAGAGACGATAAAGGTCTCAGACTATTGTCTGCCTCTAGTAATGTTTACTAAGGTGTCGTGTTGTGTGGCTGTTTCATATAATTAGGTTATAAATCTCCTCACCTTATAAGGTTTAATGTAATGAAATGTAGAGCATAACAGACGCACCAAGATAAACTGACAAAACAGTGAACATAAAAGTTGGAATACGTGTTTGTTTGTTCATTATATATATATATATATATATATATATATATATATATATATATATATATATATATATATATATATATATATATATATATATATATATATATATATATATATATATATACACACACACAGTTAGCACTGACAAAGAGACGCGTATTTTCATTCATTTTATTGGTGACCAATATATTTGGCGGTAAAAAGAGACACTGGCAAATGTTCATTAATACGAACCCAACATAAATTGTCATATATTCATGTTAATGTTAGTTATATCTCACTGCTGTAATAACATAAATGCATAAATGTAATAACATCTAATATATAAGTCGGTAAAATCTCTCTAAATTCTAGTTCATGTGATATTCATGGTTCATATATGTAAAGCTTATCTGAATTTCCTATAACATATGAGCTACTGACACACACAGTTAAAGTGAACAAATAGACTCACTGTTATCACGTCAGTTATGTTGTGTTAGATGACAGACTTGGTGTGAGTTTGTGGGGTTTTAATGATGTGTGGCAGAGGTGTGACCTGGGGCGAGGCTTAGGGAAATAAACAATTTGATCAACACACATAATCCAATTCATCTGTAACTAATTTCCTCATCACTCTCGGTAAGCGTTTATATTTTTAAGAATATCATTGGACAGTTCGTTGACAACTGGTATTATTTACGGTATAAAGTGTCACAGTAAACGTTGTAGTGTAAGTTTGAGGGGATCAGGAGACACACTTGACCTCAACCAGCTTAAGACTGAATAGGTGTTTCCTGCTGTAGTGGTTATGGAAATATGTGAGCTGGATAAGTTTTATCGTAAGCCAGGAGGACGTTTATCAAACACTGCTGCCTTAAGGGAGAGTCGTACGTTTAACTTAAGATTATCAGAGAGAGAGAGTCTTGTAAAACTCACCAATCACAAACACTCTGTTAACACATACACAACTAACAACAAATTGATTTTTAACTTTATCAATCAGGTCCTCGTCAAGCTGTGACACATTATCGCCACACACATACAACTTCTGATTTAGTTTGTAAATTCTTAAAAAAATAAATATTAAGAAAGAGGCTAAGAATTACAATACTGTAAAATTTACTAACATAAAATATTGCTTCCCGAAACTCTACTGAAAATGTAATTTTAGTGTTTGTCCGAACACAAGTTTTGTCGCACTGGTTGTTATGTCACCAAGTTATTGTGGCGCCAACTGGTGGTGCTCTACCTAATGTTTGTACAAGTTATCGTAGTCATTTGTGTCTATATTTTACAACTTTATGTCCAGGACCCTCTTGTGCCCGAGATGAATGACTGAGGCAGGGACACTTATAACACAGCTGCCAAAGCGATTTTTTTTCTTTTACATCTTTTTATTGATACGACACAACATACTAAATTTTGGGGGGTGCTTCTTGGAAAATTAACTGTACCGAAAAAAAGAAGATTATTGAGACACTTGATGCCAACTCGTCCATGAACACAGCATCAATTGTATACAACAGCCTCCACTGCCCTTCAGTCTCCGCCGTTTTACTCGTCTCACTCTTCTACAAGGCGCGACTACTCTTCCTGCCTCAGCTTTATCAACTTTAAACTCTCACTTTTCCTGCATAAATTCCCTTTATACCCTTCCTCATTTCTTCACCCCTTCCTCTTTTCCTCCTCCATCCCGTTCTTTCTTCTCTTCTCTCACCTCTATCCCATTTTCTTCCTCGCCACCATCTCTCCCTTCACTTTCCCTTTCAGTCCTTCCATCTTCACCTTCTCTCAAGTACCATCACCATCCTACACCCTTTCCATTTCTACATCTTGCTACATCCACACGTCTAACCCCACCCCATCTACACGCCCCTCTTCCACTTTTCTCCTCCACATACACTTTCCGCTCCTCCAGGGTCATCAATAATACACCTCCACTTACTCCTTCCCAACACCTCCTCCATCCATCTGCTTTCCTTTACCATTCCTCCAACTCCTTTCCTCCACCACCATCCCCATCACCTCCCTCTTCTCCTTCCATCATCCTCTCCTTCACCACCTCCCGTACCTCCCCTCCTACACCACCCCTCTCACCCCTACCCACCTCCTCCCTCCATCTTCCCCATCTCCACCATCTTGTCTATCTTCCTACCACATTTCCTACTTCCTCCCTCTACCTTCTCTCCTCCACCATCCTCTCCACCACTCCCCCCCAACAGCCTCTCCACCACCTCCCTCCATCTTCTCTCCTCCACCACCTGCCTCCATCTTCTCTCCTCCACCATCCTCTCCACCACCTCCCTCCATCTTCTCTCCTCCACCATCCTCCCCATAACCTCCCTCCAACACCACAGGACAGTTCTAAGGGTCGACCACCACCACACAATAAAGAGCATGAGAGCAGCGGACCAGTCATCCCCCTCCGCCAGCCTCGAGTTATGGCCAATAAACATGTTATTGACGGCTTGGCACCTCACCTACACGACTACCCCACTCTTCCCGAGTCTATTAATCTATACATTATGTCCATCTATTTCTATTTGTGCTATATGTCTATCTGTGTGTCTATTGATTTTATTTATATGTTTGATTTTTTAGGTTATCTAGATACGGGTGTATTCGATTAAGAGGTAAGTCTGTGTTTACATTGGTAAGATGTAATGGGAAATTAGTTTATGTATAGTTAACATTTACTGTTTTGTTTAGGATGTATTTTACTGTCATAACATAACCAAATTAGACTTAAATTAGGTTAGGTTAGGATAGTATAGGATATGATAGGATAGGTTAGATTAGGTTGAAATTTTCAGTAATAAAAGACGTATTTGAAAACAATCGGTATTATGCAATTATCTATTTTTTGTCACTATCAAAATGTGGTCTGCAGCAACAAAATCTGGTAGGACATAACAGTTCTTCCTGACCTATATCATCTATTTTTTTGTAACTTGGACTAATACTGTATTGAAGACAAATTTTTCTTTCCTCAAGTAGGCCTAACCGTAGTATAATAGGATAGGTAAATACTGAGAGAGAGAGAGAGAGAGAGTACATATACCCTGTACTGTACTTATTTTGTAAACGTGGAAAGGAGACATTAACACACACCAAAATTGACTCCGAAACATCGATAAGTTTATATGAATAACAACAATACATTAAAACAAAACCGAGTTAATTTATCTTTTAGTTAAATATATTGTTTACATTTATTACCATTTTATTCCATGTGAAATAAAATGTGGATGATGGACTGTTTTTGCCATTTAAATATTATACGTAAGAACCAGTAATGGAATTTAACCAAAAGATACTTGTCAATTGCAGGGAATATATTTTAGGATTAAAGTTGGAATGAATAAATGTCAAAGTCTATATTCTCAGTTTAATTGGCGTAATTTCAAAGGAATTTTACCGGAGTTTTAAAAGAGAAATTTGATTCAATTAACAGGAGGGAATGAGTGAGTCAAAATCGAGTTAAAAAATATATGTATTTTTTTAAGAACATCAAAAAGTCTGAATGGTAGAGGTAACTCGGGGGATTATGGTTCCAAGTGACGTAACAACGATGTACTGTACCTAATACCTATATCACCTGTATGGTAGATCGACCCCAAAAGCGGCTCAGGTAAGGTCATCATAGGTGCCTCAGCAATACTAGGTGTGATATAAAAAGGCCAATGTTGAATACGCTTAAGTGTGTTACTCTCGACAAGTGTGAGTTTCAATGTCGTGTAAAAGACTAGTTCGATCATGTACGACTTTAAACAGTAGAATGATTGGGTTTAATAATGGCTGAATGGATTTTAAAGATGGAGGATGTTCTTAGAGGAATTTAAAGCGAGAGATTAAAGAGTTAAAGAAATTTACGTGACTAAGATCCCATACAGATGATACCCCACAGAGAGAGCGGGAGGCAGGTATGGGGGGGTGGTATCATAGAATGCCTCCTGTCCTTGTCTATCAATTCGCTCGTCATTTACCTGCTCGTGCGTGTGCAGATTCGTCCGTCTGTGTGTGACTTGGTGTGGGTACAGCTGGCAGCGGCCGTGATGATGGCGTGATGACCGAGTGGCAGACGTGGTGTGTCAGGGGTGTAGTGTATACTGCCTTGGTACTCTGAAAATACACATTTAATGTGATGTAGTTATATCTGAATGATAAACACACCGACAACCTAACTTTAAACAGAACATTAAGCTCACAAATAAACATCACAAACACAATTACCCATATTTAAAAGAAGCCTAATAATAATAAATGAACCAGCCTGACAATATTTACAGAACATTACCTTGTAATAGACGTAATGCTGCGTGTGTGTGTGCGCTAGGATAGGCTTACCCAGCGTGTGTCGTGTGAAACTCCCCACAACAACTGCCAACCGAGTTTACCGGCGCACGGTAACTACCCAAGCACCTCACACAAAGTAGTTCGGTCCCTACGCTCTCAATTTTACAATTAGTAATATAAAAGGTCAACTAGGTATTAACTAGTGGACATAAGACCACCATTGTCTAATTATTAATAGTTTTTGCTATACCTACTTTATCCCTACTTTTATTGTACCACCAAAACCATTATATCATAAATTGTCATGTAGATAGATCGAAATTACCATTGTAATAATAATATTTGCCGACTAGACATGATACTGAAAGATCTGTCCTCTTGTTCCACCTTAATACAACCCACGTTGTACTGGTTTCCTTTTCTTACCATATTCATGTACATCAATTCCACTGTAAAATATGTATATAGTTATAATATAAGTCTTAAAAAAATAACGAAGTGGTATCCGTGGTAACATTCTGATATGTTCTTATTACCACAATGTTATGTGTACCATTCCCGACGACTGTAAATGTTACATAATACTTCCTTGAGGTAAATGTACAGTATATATCAGGTGCCTTCAAGATAACTCAGGCTCTCAACTGGTTCAGCCATGTTAATATTATTATTATCGACTCTGTAACTGTATTTTTCTGGTTAAATAAGCTGTTTCAATATCAATACTAATACCAACTTACATTACCCAAAATAAAACAAAATTATGTACGGAGCTATACTTTATAATATATATATATATATATATATATATATATATATATATATATATATATATATATATATATATATATATATATATATATATATATATATATATATATATATATATATATATATATATATAAAGGGCTCCCGATTGTCCAACTCCCGACCAAAGTTGTGACGATGACGAGTGTGATGTGTCGAGGGTTTGTGGTGATTACCCGACCATCAAGAGTGTAATGTAAGGCTCACCTGTCACCCTGAAGCCATCTGACATTAGTGTGAGGCCATCTGGGATCACCCTTAGACTAGCATGTGTGTGAGTGAGGGGAGGGGGGACAGTAAGTTAAACTTATAACATTTAGACAACATTTAGTATTGCCAGTTCACATCACTTAACAATAACACCAACACAGCACAGCACCCCTTCTCAACTCTCCTATCCCTCTCCCTCCCTACAACAACCCTCCACACTACCCTCTTCCCCCTACTCTACACCCCACCTCCAGGGGATGCCACACCTGCAACTGGGATTAAGCGGGACATAGCAATCTAGATCAACTTTGCAACAAAAAACTTCGTCCCGGATTTTTGACTCGAGTTAGAAAAAGTCTCCCGGGGAACCGTAATTAACGTGGGTCATGGAAGGGTTGGGAGGGAAGCAATGTTCCTAACTACCTGCAGCCTTAACAAAACTATTAACAATTTGGAACAAGTTTAACAGTTTTTTGTTTTTACTAAATCATCATCTTCCTCGGTAGGTCTTTTTTTAAATGTTGTGGGCGACTTTGTTCCTTAAGGTTCTATAAATCGCTATCAGTTCTCGTAAGATACCTGGAACCGTCGCTTGTCCTTGTTTTTCCATCGTTGTGTTTCAGTTATAATTCCATAATTGCTTTCGAGTCAGCTTTGGCAACAGTGTTTGAGACGAGAGGAATTATGAGCAATTTTCCTTCCCTACCGGAAGTTAGGGATGGCTGGCTAGTACAGTGCGATTGCCACCCTATATTGAGAGAGTTAGGGCAGTGCCACGCTATACTGAGAGGGTAAGGCAGTGCCACCCTATACTGAGAGGGTAGGGCAGTGTCACTCTATACCAAGTGGGTAGGGAAGAGCTACCCAATACAGAAGGGTAAAGCAGTGCCAGTGGCGCCCTATAAGGGAAGTGTCGAAGTTGATGACTGCACGAGGATGATGCCAAAATGAGGTCGCCATTGTACACATCTGTATTCATTTACAGGGTGTGTGTGTCTGCCTATCATTATATTTGTGTACACTCTTTTTGTCTTCATTTTCGCACACATATTTTTATACAACACTCCTCCACCATCTTTAGGGAGTCTTTTAACTGCTGACAGTCACCACAAACACGTGAAAAATTACCTTAACATATTTAGGCATAAAACATGTTATTTTTCTCTGAATTTCTGGGGATGTCCGATGAATATTTTGGAATGCGAGTAAATTGAACTGTCACTTACATTTTTATCTTACGACACAGACTGGGTTGTGAGACGTTACTGAAGTAACCTCATCTAAGTACAAAGTGAATACGTCCACTAATGGATAATAAATGCACACACAAAGTGAAAACGTGAAGCTATATAATAAATAATCACAGTATATAAAAGGACCATCAGATCTAAACTAGAGGACATAAGATCACTACTAATACCAACATATATTATCCCAAATAAAACATCAAATTATCTGAGGAGCTATACCTTATAATATACTACACAGGGTGTTTCAGAACCTGTGTGTCAACCAAGGTTAGGCTAGTACACGAATACATGGACCTAGAGGAGTATTCATTTGGCGGATATGCATCTCACACTAGCAGCGGTATGGGCGGTTGTGAGGAGGTACAAGGTGTTATGAGTGTTGTCATCACCACTTATCTCTTCAAATCATCCAGCTGGATCTTGAGGGACGGTGGGGATGGCGCCAATAACTCGGGCCACAAGAACCATCAGCCGGGATGATGAAGTGGTGAGTCGAGGTAATGTGACGTATAGGAGACCAAGTACCTTGTTTAGTACCTTCAGCTGTTATGAGAGGATTCTGCCCAATACTATACATTGGCTATATAGAGGTAACAGAGATAAACGTGGTATGATACAGGTGAGACAGCAGGTAAGGGACAGCAGGTAAGAGACAGCAGTGACAGGTGAAGGCGTGGTAGTGCAGCCTCCCGTTGCCATAGTGACAGTTCCCTTCTGGCTATGGTGACCCCGACCTCATCCTCCATCACTCTCACTATTGTTACCTTTATCACTATCAACACCATCATCCTCACTAATCACCTTCATTAGCATCACCATCACCCTCTCTATCATCACCATCACCCTCACTATCATCATGATCATCACCTTCACTATCAACACCACTCTCACTATTATCACCATAACCTTCACGATCATTGCCATCACCTTCACTATTATCACCGCTTTCAGTATTATCACCATCATCTTCACTATTACCATCACATTCACTAATGTCACCACCATCTTCCAGCCCTTTAACTAGAGGTTACGTCAGATTAGCTTAAGTTAGGTTAGGTTAGTTTAGGTTAAATTAGGTTAGGTTAGGTTAGATTAAATTAGGTTAGGTTAGATTAAATTAGGTTAGGTTAGATTAAATTAGGTTAAAGTAGGTTAGGTTAGGTTAGTTTAGCCAAGTTAGAACTTGTGCTATTTGCTTTAAGACCTTCAATTTTAATTTGTTTCGATGAAAATTTAACGAAATTCGCGTAATTAATTAATTATCTTTACAAGATAAATCTATGTTATCTTAAGTTATGGTTAGGTAAGGCGCGCGCGTGTAGTGCGTCAAGATGCCAGTGACCCCCGGCACATAACCTTACTGTATTTATTAAAAATAAATGAATTTATTTTGTCATTGGTTGAAGAATTCATCGTCTGTTTTACTCGGTTTACGCTGCACTATTTTGTTTGGACTTTATCTGATATGAATCCCGGAAAAGAAGTTTATATTAATCGTGGGTTTATGTAAAGGAAGGTTATCTATCACTTATAAGGCGTTTGTAAAATTATTAGTGATAAAGTTTAGTTGTATTTATATTCCCGTAAGGTGTTATTTGTTGATCACCTTATAACCCACTGAACACTACTGTAATGTAGCAAAAACAACACGAACCACCACAACGTTCACTTACTTGTTTTAATATTAAATTATTTTACAATATTACAAAGGGAATTGTTGAGCGATGATTAAATAACTGAGTGTTATTTATCATGTGGAGAATTATTAGAATTAAAAATTTTACCACAAATACTTGATACGGATTAATTTGTTTCTTGTAACTGATGTTTTATAGTTCGTCGTTTCCTTGTATTATATATATATATATATATATATATATATATATATATATATATATATATATATATATATATATATATATATATATATATATATGCAAGTAAATCACTGTAGTTTCACGTGATCCAGGTATATGAAAACGTGGATAAGATAAATCTTGATAAAATCACACAGGGAAAAGGGAAACAATGGAGCACCTTAGCTTTTGTCTTTATTCAAGACATCTTCAGACACCACCAGTTGCCTCTGAAGATGTCTTGAATAAAGACAAAAGCTAAGGTGCTCCATTGTTTCCCTTTTCCCTGTGTGATTTTATCAATATATATATATATATATATATATATATATATATATATATATATATATATATATATATATATATATATATATATATATATATATATATATATATATATATATATATATATATATATATATATATATATATATATATATATATATATATACAGTACTGTATTACAGTACATCAGTGTAGCAGCAAATTATCATAGACTAGGCTAGGCAGACGGTCCACTGTCTGCGTCTGTCAGAGAGAGAAAGTTAACCCTCACAACAACTTTACAGAAGGAAAACGATACAAAGATTTCGGAGTTGACTTTCCAACCATTATAATGTTGTCAACAATTGTCAAACTTTAAGAAAAATAATCTTTCGTCTCAGTAAAAAAATCTCCAATTAATTTCCGTTTTCTTGAATAAATACAAAAGAAAAATTGGATATTAGATTTTTATTTGTGAGACCATCCGGTTTTAATGTTGGAAACTGTGTATAATATAAATGAATGTAAAGGAGAGACGTCAAAAAGAAACATTACGTGAACCTTTCATAGAGGCAGCTCACTCATCCTCCCCACCACCACATCACCACTACCACAATTATCACCACCACCACCACTATCAATCCCACCACCACTACCAATTACAACTACCAACACCATCACCATTACCACCACTATCATCATCATAACCACCACTGCCACTACCCTCATCAACATAACCACCACTATCAGTACTCACATCAGCATAATCACAACTACCACTAATACTACCACCACTAACACCAACGACATCATCACCACCATCACATTTACCACCATCACCACTATCAATCGCACCACCACTAACAATTACAGCTACCAACACCATCACCACCATCATGACCACCACTACCACTACCCCCATCAGCATAACCACCACTACCACTAATACTACCACCACTAACAAAAACGACACCACCACCACCACCACAACTATCACCACTACCGCTACCACCACCACCAGTACCACTACTACCACCACTAAAACCAACGACACCATCACCAAAACCACCACCACCACTATCACCACCACTATCACCACCACCACCGCCAGTAACACAAATAATGGTGGGAGGTGAGGGAGGCTGTAGAGTTGGTCAGAGTTTAGGTGTAATTATTTAATCCTCACCTGCCGCTGACCACAACAATCTATTACCACCATCACCTGTTATGCTCCCTCCCGCCTTAATAACATCTATTTATCCTTTATTTATTATCTCCTCGTCTTTCTACCTTCTCCCCCCCATCCCTGCAGCTACACATACACTCCCTGGCGACCTCAGATACACCGCCCTACACCCTGACACATACACCTTTATAACATCCCCTGAGACAACACACACACACACTGCACTCACCATATCACGGTAATAATCACATCACACTAACCACCACCGGCTGCCCTCCTAACAAACTCTTTAACACAACACAACACAAAAACATCCTAGCGTCGTACACTACAACTGCCTTCGTTAATTGAAAAATGCAAATATATCAGTCGAGTTGCATTTCCGTATTGGCAATGCTGGAAATATAAATTGGATTTTAAATACCTGTTTACATATTCATGTGTTTTAACTTGGCGTCGCCTGTCATTGGAAGATTTGATGGTTTGTGTTCAACTTGTGGCTAAAAGTCCCCATTTTTTTTTTGTTGCGTTAGTGTGATGTGAGGCACAGGATTACTCTCTCCTGTATGTATCGTTGGAACGTTCAATGTAATAAACAATGTTAACTCCCAATACTATACAATGTTATCTCCCAAAATTACTATAATTACTCACCAACATCGCTCTATAATTGCTCCTTAACATCTTATAATTACTCACCAACATCACTATAATTACTCCCAACATCACTATAATTACTCCTCAATCACTATAATTACTTCCCAAAATCACTTTATAATTACTGCCAACATCACGATAATTACTCACCAAGTTCACTCTATAATTGCTCCCTAATATCTTATAATTACTCCCCAACATCGCTCTATAATTACTCTCAAATACCACTCTATAATTACCTCCAAAACCAGTCTATAATTACTCCCCAACATCACCACAATTACTCCCCAACATCACTCTATAATCAATCTCAAATATCACTCTATAATTACTCCTCAACATTATCTTAAATTAACGCCGATAACATTACGTTTTCTATACTCCCCATCACCTCCAGAAAAATTAAGTTACAAAGTTAACTCCCCAACCTTAGAGTGTTCACCCCACGTCCTGAATCAAGTTAACTCTCCCCCACCCGTAAAAAGAAAGAGGAAAATTTGTTTTATAAAAATCCCTCGAGTGAGCTGGACTTTTAGCCTCGAGGCGAAGATTTCATCACCTCAATCCAACAGGTCTTCAATACCGGCATTTTTAAGGGTGACTTTGACGTTATTATGAGGACAATCACACACACACACTGAGGCAGGAACACTAAATGTAAATACGTACTGTATGAATAATTGGGAATCATTTCCTGGCGATCAAAATCAGCTCACCGTCAATCTATTTGTCAGTCTCTTCATCTCTTTGTTTGTTGTAGTTATGTCTGTCTCGTTTATCATGTCTATCTGTCTGTCTGTCTGTCTGTCTGTCTCTCTCTCTCTCTCTCTATCAGCACAAGTCACATGTCCAAAACCAGTCAATGTCAGAAACCAGGCCCAAGTCCAAACCCAGTTTCAAGTCCAAGACCATATTCAGGTCCAAAGCTAACCACAAGTCTAAAACTAACCGAAAGTCCAAAGTCAGCCACAAGTCCAAAACTAACCTAAGTAAAAGTTCAAAACCAACCATAAGTTCAAAACCAAATACAAGTCCAAAGTCAGCCACAAGTCCAAAACCAACCAAAGTAAAAGTTCAAAGCCAACTGCAAGTCCAAAGTCAGCCACGAGTCCAAAACCAAGCACGGGTCTAAATCCCTCTCACACGTCCGGATGTTGGGCGTGGCAATAGGGAATAACAGTGATGGACGGGCAGCACCTTGACTCATACCAGTATCTCCCAGGACGAGACGTCTCACCCAGACACTGAGGTCTTGGCCGTGGCTCAGGCAGTTTTGCCAAATGTGGTTGGTGAAAATCGGCTAGATTGACCTGTAGAATTCACTAGAAATCCGCTAAGCACAATATTACGCGCGTATCCTAAACAATGTGCAAATGTGAAGTAAATATACAAATGTTAATTACTCCCACCTCTCCAGGATCGCCCACTGGTCCCCAGGTAGGGTCGTCCTCTACACTGATGGTTCTGTTGACCCCGCTACAGGTAGGGCCGGGGCTGGTGTCTACATCTTCCGTCCTGATGCCCCTGAGCCTATCAAACTGTCTCTCAGAGTTTCTGACGGGGCATCCTCCACTCAGGCTGAACTAATAGCCCTCCTTGCTGCCCTTCTCGCTGAGAAAGAAGCAGATGGTTTCTGCCCCTTGCTTGTCTGCTGCGATTCCAGGTCTGCTCTCGACGGGATCGCATTTGGATCAGGGGAAAATAAGGACCTCATCCTCCGAATACGAGGGTTAACATCCACACTTCAGGATGCAGGCCGTCCTGTGACATTCCTATGGATACCCAGTCATGTCGGTATCTTGGGGAATGAGGCAGCAGATGGCCTTGCCAAGACTGGCTGCAACAAGGCCACACCTGACTACGTTGTTCCTCGAACACTCTTACAGATTAGGACCCAAATTCGCCGCAAACAGAGAGAAGCTCGGGAAGCAGCCATCCCCCTGGACTCCCCGCCCACCTGGTACGATGTCCTCCGTAAACTTCCTGACCTCTCGTACGTCTACGGGAAAGGGTCGCGGAAAGGGGACGTGATTGCTGCCCGTATCATCATTGGGTATGACTTTGCTTGGGAGATTGGTATCCCCGCATCCCCTGAGCAACGCTCTTGTGCATTATGCAGAAGACCCGACAGCCGCACCCTTTTCCACTACCTCCTAAGATGTCCCCACACACAACGCTTCCGTGACGCCTGCTGGACCACCACTCCACGACCCCCTGACGGAGACATGATGATCCTCCCCATACTGGCCAGATATTTTGTAAATAATATTGATTATGTGTTCAAGGAATATCCTTCCTTCCTTATGCTTCAGTAAGCCCCTTTATAATATTTATACTGTATATACTTGTCACACTTGCCAGATGCTTCTGGTGTTATTGTACAGGGGTACCTAGTGACAGCACTAGGATCCCGCTTCCTCTATCAAGGAATAAACAATTGAAATTGAAATTGAATTGACAATTGAACTACATGAACATACTGGGTGGTTGCTATAGTTACCTTTTAGCGATGTCCTGTGGGAATAATGGCTTATCCTGCACTTCCTGCAGCACAAG
The DNA here is from genome assembly GCF_018991925.1 of Homarus americanus. Lineage (NCBI taxonomy): Eukaryota > Metazoa > Arthropoda > Malacostraca > Decapoda > Nephropidae > Homarus > Homarus americanus. Next base: position 20,220,638 of record NW_024716703.1, on the reverse strand, counting down.
CAGCACAAACAACGCAATGTAGTGCACCCCCTTCCGTCGCCACCTTTCTTGTAAATAAACATTGGAACAGTTGGAACTGGAACGGAAGTTGACGCTTCGGAGATTACACTGTTTATTTTTATTTGAGTTATTAGATATTAGCTATGACAATATATATGATACAATATACATTTATTTAATTAATTTGTTTATACTATCAAGTATATTTATAAAAATAAACTTCAAATTGTAAATTTAGTGATCTCGATAAAAAAGTTCCAGTTTGGCGCCTGACGCGAGTCTGTCAGTGTTCCCAGATTTGTCTGTTTACCATCAAATTTAGATCCTTGTTGGTGAAATTTTTAAAGTTGAGGGTTTTGGTGTTTATATGCTAGTTTTAAATTGGGCTTTCTGGTACGAGGACGAAAAAAATTAATAAAGTTTAAAAGGAAACTGAACCCGAGAACAATTATGAGTGGCAGGCAACAGAGTTTGGTTTCTTATTGGCTATAGCGGTAGGAGACTTATTATTGGGCAAGAGATTTATGTCTTAGCCAATGAACAACGAGTGGGAGCGTCAGAAGCAGGGATTTAAATTTTCAGTACCAGATATAGTTGAACAGGTGGAGGAGCTGTGCCGATATTGTGATAAAGATTATTTCACGTCAATTACCGAGTTTCATCAGAAAAATAGAGGCAATTTATTTTTTTAGGAAACACAGTGCATTATCAAACAACGTTCTTTGTCCAACCTGATTCTTCTTCATATTAAGGTAAGATGTGAAGGTATAAACAAAGGGGGTCGGGTTAGGTTTTGTTGGTTGGTTGGTATTTTATTTATGAGAGTTACTCGAAAAAAAAATCAACATTTTCCGTTAAGATTGTTGGGTGTGTGTGTGTATGTGAGGGGGGAGGGGGTATCTGAAAAACTAGTGATTTCCGGCGGAAATGAATATCAAATTAGTTGAAACTCATCAAATACCAAAGGAAAAACATATTTCTAATATCAAAAGAAAGACTGGTGCACTACTATAAATTGACCAAGACTTTTTATACAAATTTCCCTGTTGAAATTTATTTTGTGGAAGGACCAAAGAACTATCTAACAGTAAACAAAATAGTGTTATTGAACAGTGCCATGATCCAGTAGTTATAAGGAAATCCCGTATTTTGAAAACTAATAAGTGTTTGATATATAAATACCAATACTTTACATTATTAAAAGTGTGAAGGACGATGTTGGCAGGCGTGTCTGAAGTCAACAACTTCGTTTCGGTATTTACGCAATTTTTTGCTAGCAAGCATCCATGACAAGGTAATCTTGTATTTAACATGAGCGCTGCTGTTGACATTTGGCGAGACTGGGAATTCCAAAGTATCAGATACAGTATGGGTTAATATTCGTTTTTATCCGTATAGGTATTTCCGATTTTGTCCAGTTTAGTATAGTAGCCAGGTTTCGGTTAGGTTAGCAACAGAAACGAAGGCCAGATTCGTTCGAATCACAACAAAAACCACAGGAAAAGCATATTTGTGGTTAAAATCGAAACCTGGCTACTATAATAAATTGACCCAGATTTTTCTTTAGCACAATCAAGGTTCTTATATTTGGTTAATGTTACTCTTTAGTCTGTCCACGATTTCGGCAACAACACATCACTATTTAGCCATATTTTTTGCTTCTATTGTCTTTAGATATTGTCTTCATCTGGGAAAATACTTTTTTTCGGAGTTAGACATGTATATATTATACAGCATAGCAATGCGATTCAAACCACCTGCGCGCTACACCCTCCATGACTCATCGTAGAGTATACAGTAAAATTTACTTTCTTTGGTAACCAAACAAACCTTCGAAAACCTTACCTAACCTTTCCATACTTGTCTTTGGTAACCAAACAAACCCCAAATTTGAAAACCTTGCTTAACCCTTCCTAACTTGTATAAATGTTAGGAATTGCCTTTTGAGTTTATGGATCCCTCCTCATCTGAACATCGAAAACAAATACCACAACATAATAAAAACCGAAAACACCACCATCACGTACTAAACGCCGAAAACATGAATAGGGTAATCTTTTTATAGTTTTAGGATTTTTAAAGATTAGGCAATGTTTTCCAAAATTTTGTTTAGTGTTCTTTATTGTATTTGACCCCAATTTGAACTGGTAATATTGTTGGGAATTTTATTGGTTAGAATACACGAAAAATTATTTTAAACATGTCAGTTGTTGGCGAATCATGGGAGGAGGTGGGTATAGGATGTGGGTGGTCTGAATTGCATTATCAATGTACCATACTATATAATGCATGTCCTAACTCCGAAAAAAAAAATTCCCCAATAGAAGAGAATATATAAAGATAATAGAAGCAAAAATTATGGCGAAATATTGATGTAGAAATCGTGGACAGACTAAAGAGTAATGTATTCTTTTTGTGAGGAGTCGATTTTCTTCTATGACGTTTCCGGCGCAAATTTATATAAAATTTATAATTTTCGAGTATTTTAGCCGATAAAATTACCAACGATATTAATTGTTCAAAGTGTGCAGGGCTTTGAAGTAGAGGGAAAGTGTAGGGGTAAAATACTAATAAGAACACCAAACAAATTTGTAAAATATTTACCTAACTTTAACTGGTCTATAAAAATCCTTAAAACTGTACAGTACTGTGACCTTATTCTTGTTTCTCGGTGGATATTTTGCCATGACAGGCTAAGTTCCTACTAATTTTTTTTACAGTGAGTGCCCTATGATTGGCTAATCGTCAATTACCGTCGAACAACACGGCAAAATATCAACTGTATTCATTTTTTCTAGAGATGTTGTTTGGATGATAGCAGGAAAATAGAAACGACAATGCACAGGCTTGGAAGTTAGGTGAGGTTAGGTAGGTGAGGTGGTAAAATTGTAGTTTAAGCTCCAACTACTGTTTGAATAAAATTTTTGTTTTTCCCGTGGTATTTGGTGTGATTCATTCGAATTTGATCTTCATTTCCGTCGGAAATGAGTCGTTTTGGAGTTATCACCCCCCCCCCCTCACAGAACCTGACCTAACCAACAAACGAAACCTACCTAACCTTACTTAACTTTCTACCCGTCCCCGCCTTACTAAAGATAAAGTACTTATATTGATATCCTGGTAACATTGAAAGCAACTTTGTTGAAGCATCATGATGTAATTTTACTTTTTTTGTTGACGTGAGAGTAAGCGGGTCAGTTGTAAACAAACAGACGACACACGGTGACTGCAGAGCTACTTTAATTTCTTATATGAATTTGCTATTTCGGTTAATATCCATTTGTGACGGAAGTAGTATTAGAATAAGTTTTCTCTTGACGAGATATAACACAAAATTGCTCTAACCTAGTTGGGGCTGAAACTGCAATAATACAGGTGAGGTGAGGTTAGGTTAGGTTAAGTTCTTATAGGGTCTGTGCATTGTCGTTTTGATTTGAATAGCCAATCAAAGCGCACTCATGGTAAAATAGCGTTAGTAGGTACAGCCGGTCACGGCATAATATCCACTGTATTCTTGTTTTTCGTGTTCAATGTGTTTGTGTAGTTTTCGGTGTTCAGTTGGGGGATCCAAGAACTCGAAAGCGATTTTTAACCTTTTTATACGTTAGGAAAGGTTTTCAAATGTTTGTTTGGTGTTATTTTTAGTATTTTACTCCCACATTTTCCCGATGCTTCAATGCCCTGCCCACCTTGAGCAACCAATATCGTTGGTAATTGGGGAGGTCTTATTGTTTAAAATATTAAAAAATATATAACTGTTCCGGAAACGCCATAGAAGAAAATCGATTTTTAACTAAAAAAAGAAGTTAAATTTTCATTTGTTGCCACTATGCAAAATCGAAGTTGAAAATATGTTTTGCCGACGGTTTTTGGTGTGTTATGGACGAATTTGACCTTAATTTCTGGTGTAAATCAAGCGTTTCTGATATAAGCACCCCCCACCCACCCTCCCTCCCATCTCAGAATCTAGAGATTTGCTATAAAAGTCAATGTAAAAAGTGGTGTTCATTCAGACATTCAGACCACATAAAAAAACATCGGAATAAGTTTTGAATCTAACCTGAGCTGGGGGGGTGGGCTCCAGTCATGCGATGTTCTGGTTGTGTACGCCACTTACGAACATACGTAATAAAATGTTAAATATCTCACTTAAACGTAATTTGCGCCAAAAATGCCATTGAAGAAAGGTGTCTCAGAATTGTTCCCCCCCAAAAAAAAAACTGATTGCAGCTATAAAATTCACGAGATTTGTTAAGTGGCAACAAGTGAAATAATACTAAAAAAATAATTCCAGTGATATTGGTAAAAAAAAAATCCAAAATGTTTACCTATTGGGATAAAAACGAACATTTACCACATTATGAACGTTATCATTCATTAAAAGAACCAAACAGGTTAAGATTCGGAAATGCTCAACCCTGGAACTCTATATTGATTTGTATATAGGGAGATAGACCAAGAAAAATGAAAAGATTTGGAAAAGGTTAACCACGGAACTTGATATAATTTTGAGGTGAAGGTGGAGGAGACTGTTAACACTAGAAGAACTTAGGGAGTTGCACCAAGTTTTCAGACGTTTGGATGATACTTTATACCATTTTCGTCAGAAATTTATATTATTCGAGTTCTTTACTTCGTTTTTAGGTTTGGTTATTTAGGTTAATTTTTTTTGTCTTGTCTGGTTATGGTAGATTTAGACACGGGGGTCTGGCTTTGGTTAGGTTAAGTTAGGTTAGACATGTATGATGATATTTGAAAGTCGGTAGGTTAGGTTCTTGATTTTTTGTTTGGAAAAAAATATTTCCTCCACCATAACTGGGTTGTTCTTGAGAAACTGAAGAACTTTTCTTCTATTGAAAAGTTTTCTTAGTGCTTCTTGACCCGGACACTTGTTCTTAAAGATTATGTTATCGAAAGTTTTCTGAAATAATTAGCTTAGGTTAAATTTCGTTAGGTTTGGTTTCTTCATGTTTTGCATGTTTTTATATCACACTCCCTGTACTTCAAAGCCCTGCCCACTTTGTGTGATAAAAATTATAATTTTAAGTGAAATCGAAAATTACAAATAACTATAAAATGCTAGAGAGTAAAGTATTACCCCTTTTTTTATCTCTTTATTTTCAAATAAATTGAAATGTTCAACTGTTCGGTCCCAGAGACAGTTTACTAGTAGTAATTAACAAGTTAAGAATCGGGGGCGGTATTAAACATTCTGAGCGTTTTTAAAATTAAGTCCAAATCACTCCTAGTAAGGTGTAACTCCCATGAGTTCTGTATAAAAGCTCTCAGAGTAAGTTTTACGTATAGGTTAAGAGTAACTCTCAGACCTGCTAAATTTGAATATCCGCTACATGTAGCGAATGCATAACACAAGTTATTGTATAATGATTAAACACAAGACTAGAAATGTAAGATATTTTATTTATGATTTATACATTTGCTTATTATGACCTATATACAACCTAACACAAATTACATGGCATGTTAGGTTTTTAAGAGGCATATATTATATTTTCCATTCGAAGCTTCGGAGGTGGAGGATGTAAACGTGAAGTCATATTTTTTTTTACAACACTAAGGACAATGCTAGGGAAGATACCCTTAAAATACAATTGGTAATTTTTACTGAAGCAGACTTATCGATGAGTTTACATTGTCAAGAGTGTGACAGGCTAAATATCCACACAATATCTGCTTACAATATTTATTATTTACTCGATTAGTGTTGAGTTACCTTTGGACACATATATTAAAAAAACTACATATAAATATACATACAGCTTCATTTTAACATGACACTAAATGTGATCTTTTGTGGATCTTCAACAATGTTAAATTAATCCTGTAATCGGGCAGGGGTTAAAACCAGAGGGAAAAGGTTGGTAAATGCTCTATCTTGCTATATACTCGTAGGTTAGGTTCAGGTAAGATAGATCAGGTTAGGTTAGCCAGTTGCATGCGTGATAAAATCGACACATTGGTTAGGTTAGACAGTTACGTACATGATGAAATCAATGCAGTGTTACAACTACATTGATAAGAATTACCATATAAATTTACTGTAAATTATAGGTTAGGTTTGGCGCTGACAAACTTGTTATTCAGTGATATTTGTTCAAATACATTTACTCTCATAGTTCTCTAAAGCCCTTAAGAGTCCACGGCAGGACCTCTGATAGTACTTTTAAGGCCTAAATGTCATTATAATTTACTCTGAGCAAATCCGAACATTAGGAGAAAATGTTCAACTCTGAGAGTGACTTTAACTCATAAAGAGGTTTTATAAATATTGGACATATCTCAACAAAATGTCAATGAGTTTTCTGAAAATTTCAGAAATAATGGCCTTTCGTGCCTGAAGAATGGACATTAAGTAATCAAGAGCAGAAATTATTAGTGGATGTTTGGGATTGTTAAATTTTTAGTGATTTATATATACTGGGCATATAAAACGGATAGAAGTCACTGGTAGCCGAAATGTGCTAGAGGGAATAATTGACATTAGTTCATGTACTTTGTGATTTTTTTTCCTCATGACAGCAGTCTAATTCTTTTTCAAGTTTATTTAATGTGCTCAATATACTGTAAACATGTATCTAACTGGTTTTTATTTTTACAGGTTGAGACATCAGTACAAGGTAAGTGCAAATGTCAATTTTAGAGATATAGGATATCATTCTAATAGGGTGCAGTTTTGAAATATGCACACTCAAAGATCTAAATGGGTCCAGGAATTGAAAATCCACTAGTGCAGTACAGGTATTTAACATTATTTGGAAGAAAAATAAAATAAAATAAATGATTAAGCATACCAGTATGATTCAAAATTTATGTAATGGGAATAACCTTTCATCAACAAGCCTTGCTTTGTCCGGGACCAATTTATATTTATTTATTGCATGATTCTTACCAACACTGCTCACCCTTCAGTACTAGGAATCTCGCGGTGATAACGTCAGGTACTGAGATAAATCAAGGCTTGTAACAATGCCAGTTTTAAGGTTAGGTTAGGCTATATTGTTTAGGTTTAATCAGATGTATAATTAACACATATAGTTCGCTGATGGAAGTACTGTAGTGTCTGCTTTTTCAGATGGAGGTAAGGTTCGTGTATTTCAGAACTTGCAATATAAATGCATTTTCTCAGGTGCAGATGACATACATATGTTTTTTTTTTCACCGCTTGTGTGAAGTTTATTTAAGATAAAGTTAATGTTCATGTCTTCGTTTTAGTACAACACAAATGATTTTTTTTAGGTATAGATGAAATAGTTGCATATGTATTTCTATATGCCATTTGGAGATTTTATTTTTAGATGAAAATAATGTACGGTACACATGTAAGTTTTTCTGTTCAGCTTAAAAAAAATCATATAAAGGTGAGAGCTATGTATTTAATTAATTGCAACACTTGTAAACTATTTTTGTTTTAGATGAAGATTATGTACATGAAATTATTTTGTTTGAAATTTCATACAACTAATAAGATGAATTAACATTTCGGCCTCGTTTTGGAGATATTACTGGTTACTGACATTTAATTTTTATTTTCTGCCTATAAAATATTCATTAAGATACTTATATTTTTTTACACACATGGTGTCAAACGTAATTGTGTTGTTACCTTTCATTTACCTGTTGTAATCACTGAGGAAGAGTCGGTCGAGGTGCTTTGGAAGCAACATTCATAAATGTTTATGGGTTAAGTTTTCAAACCCACATGGACTTTTATCCATTTATTAATAAACTAAACTTGCACAATAACTAGGATATCACCATAAATATCGCTATGAGCTGTGGGCGTTAATAAGGGATGAAGCTGATGTGTATAACTAGCTTCTTTGAACACACGTGTTGCGTGGATGAGAGACGGGAGTCTGACTGGTGAGAAACCGGATAGTTATTGCTGATCCAGCAGTCAAGTTGAAGGCGCTCAGTGGAAGATACTGTCATGATTACTCACGGCTCATAGGCTGGTTACTGTGGGTGATGTAATTATATAAACCTAATGTATGTAACCCACAATTATATAAGCATTACCGTCTGTTTGACGGGGGCTAATACAGTGTACCGGTTGGTTAAAACAACACAGAAGCATAAAACTTACATTAAAATAAAACAATAATAATAACTCATAAAATATGAACTATAAATAAACTAGTAATAATATAACACAACTGTAATATACAATTTATCTCTGTTTTTGAGGCTTTGATAACAAATAATATAGCCTCTGCTGCTGATGTGGTTGTTTTTGTAGTTTTTTATGTGGATTGGTTGTTTTTTGTTGGTTGCTTGTTTTTGCTGTTGGTTGCTATTATTTTGGTTGGATGTTTTAGTTTTTTGTTGTCATTTGTTATTATTGTCTTTTTTCTGATAATCATTGTTGGTTGTTGTTCTTGTGGTCTGTTGTGCTTAGTTGCAATTTTTATGGTTTTCTGTTGTGATTGGTTGTTGTCGTTGGGTGTTGGGGTTGGGAGTTATGGTTAGAAGTTACGGTTGGTTGGTGGTTGCGGTAAGTTTTTGTAGTTGTGGTTGGTTTTTGTGGTTGGCTGTAATTGTTGTTGATTGGTTGTTGTGGTTTGTGATTATAACCCATTGGTTGGTTGTTGTTGAGATCAGGTATTTTAACTGTCAGAATCCTTAAGCATCGAACACAAGTTTTATTCGCATCTTACAGCAAACAATTTCCAACTATTCTCGGAAGGACCACAAGCCACGCCCTTAAGAGAGGTGGTGGTGGTGGAGCTGCTACACCGAGTTCTCGCTTCCACAGGTTCCTGCTGGAAGGTAATTGTAACGGACGTTTATTTAGGACGGATCTCTAAGCTTTATCGATCAAGTGACTGCTTGCTCAGGTAATTGCTTAGTAAAGTGACACTTCGAGGTAGGTCAAGTTGATGGTGGATTCAGGTATCGGCAAGGTTCAGTAACGGCTTGCTCAACTAACATGTTGTCCAAGTGATAATTATTAGTCAAGTAGCTTGTTGATCAACTGACGTGTTTGTCAAGTAACTCATTGGTCAAGTGAAGGCTAAGTCAAGTAACACGTTGGTTAAGTGACATCTCGGTCAAGTAACATGTTGGTTAAGTGACATCGTTGTTAAGTAACACATGAGTCAAGTTACATCTCGGTCAAGTAACATGTTGGTTAAGTGTCATCTTTGTTAAGTAATACATTGGTCAAGTTACATCTCGGTCAAGTAACATGTTGGTTAAGTGGCATCTTTGTTAAGTAACACATTGGTCAAGTTACATCTCGGTCAAGTAACATGTTGGTTAAGTGGCATCTTTGTTAAGTAACACATTGGTCAAGTTACATTTCGGTCAAGTAACATGTTGGTTAAGTGGCATCTTTGTTAAGTAACACATTGGTCAAGTTACATCTCGGTCAAGTTTGATGATAACCAGAGCTGCGCCAACTTACTGGAGTGTGAGCGGCGGAGACAGTTGCTTCAACCAAGCTCAACTTTGATATTAGTTGTATCCGCTGCCTTGGTGGTGGTTATGGTGGTTATGGTAGTAGTGGTAATGGTGGTGGTTATGTTAATGGTGGTTGTGTTAGTGTTGATGGTGGTAGTGATGGTGGTTGTGGCGGCGATGGTCATTGTAGTGGTGGTGGTAGTAGTAGTGGTGGTACTCGTGGTGTTGGTGGCTTTGTAGAAGTAGTAGTGGAGGCAGTGGTAATGACAGTGGTTGTGGTGTTGGTAGTTTTAGTGGTGATGGTAGTGGTAGTGGTGTGCACTGTATGTGTGTGTTGGTGATGGCACTGGTAGTAGTGATGTTAGTAGTGGTGGTAAAGGTTGTGGGAGTTAAGAGGCAGAAAAGCAGACTGACAGATATACAAGGACGAGAGAGAGAGAGAGAGAGAGAGAGAGAGAGAGTAGGTGTGATGGTGTGCGAACCAATATTATCAAGTAGTAGAATCCGATTATGTCGCCTGATCCTCTTGTCGGCGACGGGGTGTTACCTGCCAGCTGGTGCCACCCCCTCCCCCCCCCCCACCTTCCTCTGTTGGTCTCAGCTGACCTCACCTTGCTGTCCTCAGCCTTCTTCACCCTGTTGACCTCAGCTGTCATCACCCTGTGGTCTTCAGCTGTTCTCTTGCTGTTATCCTCAGCTGTTCACACCATTATTCTTAGCTGTTCACGCCATTATTCTCAGCTGTTCACACCCTCTTGTCCTCAGCTGTCATCCTTCAATTTATCTTTAGCTGTGTCACCCTCCTGGTGGTGTTCTCAGCAACCTCCTCTATCCACTTTGGCCTCGGTCACAGAGTTTTCCTCACACACACACACACACACACACACAGAGAGAGGGTGGGTCTAAACTCTAAAACCTTATCGTGGCCACTCTGAACCCCTAAAACGACCCCTTGATAAGATTATTAAGTGAAATATCGCTTGACAAGGTTTCTTTTATCTGTCAGTAATTTGGTAACTGCCTTGTGTGATGTTGATGCTGGCTATAAGTCAGCCTTTCTGAACCTATTTTTAAACCTAATTGAGGGTAATTAAGTACAGGTAGTTATGATAGCATCAGTACAGTCGAGGGAATCATCTTTGTTTTGCATCTGAAGTCACTTAAACACTTTTTTGGTATCCTCAGTGAGGGGAAAATTGAGGTATTGTGCAAACGTTTGAGACTGAGAGTGGTGGCGCGGCTCAGTGATGGCGGACACCGACACTTCCCACTCTCTTTCAATTAGTTTTACTGTTGCCGTTCACGCCTCACTTGTGTCTTTTGTCAACCGTGTTTCGTTTGATTGTTTTGGACTGAACTTATATGTATGATTTTTTTTACACATGAATATAAGTAAACTGTATATAAATTAACAGCAAATGCGCCACGCAGATTAAGCTTTAAATATCAACTTACGTTTCTCGCTAATTAGGGATAAATGTTTGTTTTTATAGCCCCCCCCCCCAAAGAAAATGAAGGAACATTAATTCTTATATGTTAAAATTCGCTCTGTTTCGTTTAGGGCGTCGTGTACCATCATGAGATAGCCAAATGATACATAATGTAGGTTCGATTGGGTTAGGTAAGATTCGATTAGGTTAGGACGTTAGGTTAGCTTATATGTATTTTGGTTCTACATGATCATTTTGCTTACTTGCTTAAGGCTGTCCGTCGTGGTCGACGACGACTCTGCTTCATTATGAAATTGATGATGATGATGATGGGTGAACTAGGGAGTCCGATCCTTGACCCGCAGACTCTATCACACATTGGGCAAGACAGTTCAGGGTTGGGTGGGGAGGTCTCTGGGAGGGCGATTGTGTCTCCTTTCCCTACTTACACATCAGGCCCTATTACCTCGTTCTTGAGATGTTTGACGTCTTGGGTACAGGTGGAGAGCCATAGACTACGGTTGGACACACTACTCACTACTCCTTGCACACCACAGTACAGTTCATACTACACACTAAACACTACACACTACACACCACCCACTACACACCACCCACTACACACCACCCACTACAGTACATATTAACTACACACTAATATTGGGTTTAACTCGTCGCCAAAGTCAGCCGAAACATTATACCGTCGATGACAAACACTTCATCTTGATATCATACCTGTGTTAGTTTTATTAATTAATGTGAGTAGCCGGGACGCCCGTGCCTAAAGAAGCCCTCAACTCTGTTAGATCCAGCGTTTAATTAATGTCGGCCCATAAACTTTATTCTCGGTAATTACTGAATCATTTAAGGTAGAAAAGATACAATCAAATTATCAAAGAGAAAGCATTAAAATGTTGACGGTGTGGGGTCCTGGTAGTGTTGTGGGCAGGTGTGTGGTCCTGGTAGTGTTGTGGGCAGGTGTGTGGTCCTAGTAGTGTTGTGCGCAGGTGTGGGGTCCTGGTAGTGTTGTGGGCAGGTGTGGGGTCCTGGTAGTGTTGTGGGCAGGTATGTGGTCCTGGTAGTGTTGTGGGCAGTGTTGTGGGCAGGTGGTCATGGTAGTGTTGTGGGCAGGTGTGGGTCCTGGTGGTAGTGTTAGGTGTGGGCAGGTGTGTGGTCCTGGTAGTGTTGTGGGCAGGTGTGTGGTCCTGTAGTAGGTGTGGAGTGTTGTGGGCAGGTGTGGAGTGTCAGGTGGTAAATGCCAGGTGTAGTGTTGTGGGCAGGAGGTCCCCTGTTAGTGTTGGGGGCAAGGCATGTGTAGTGTTGGGGGTGGTGGTCAGGTGTGTGGAGGCATGGTAGTGTTGTGGGCAGGTGTGTGGTCCTGGTAGTGTTGTGGGCAGGTGTGGGGTCCTGGTAGAGTTTTGGGCAGGTGTGTGGTCAAGGTAGTTGTAATGACCGTTTTTGACACCATTATAATGGGTACCCTTTACACCATTGTAATGGATATCACTGGAACCATTCTGAAGACACCGTATAATGAGAGTTATCGTAGAAGGGATTGCAAAGTGAGGAAAGTTGGCAGCGTGGTGCAATAGTTATTTAGGACAAATCTGAATACATCTATTTCTTAATTAACTGATTGAACATGGCTCACATTTAAAGATCATTATATTGTCGTTACCAGATAATGACACCTAGTTATAATCCTGACATAGATATACTTCTCACTAAACGTATTTCACCCTATGGGTCATTCTGACATAGATTCAAGTGTAACCTGTGGGAGGCTCAGCAGCTGGGGACCCTGGCTGTAGGACCTGGTACTGCTGGGGAGAGTGGTCCTCCTCCCAACCCGGGACTCGGGCCTGCCTGTGACTCCAACTATTGCTGGATTCTGTCACTCCTTGAGAATGATCTGTTGGCCCTTTTTATTCAGGTTTTATAGGTCACCGTACTCTCACAAATCGACTTTATCTAGGTTAGTTTATGGCGGTCTGTCCTGTTTACTGAAGGCTTGTTCCTGGCGAGAGCCTTACTGGTGGCCGGGGGACCGCGTTTATATGATTAACGGGGTCATCAACACGAAGGCGAGAACTCCTTGCCCCTTGGTGACCCTTGTTGAGTCAGACCTTTATCTCGTTTTATTACTGTAGGGTGGGTGAACTTAGGTAGGTGTACACCTGCTCCACGAGTTCTGCTACATGTGTTGTTGTTCTTCTGGACTAGGCAGGTCGTGTTGTGGGCAAGTGGAGGGGTGCTGTTAGTGTTGTAGGCAGGTGTGGGGCCCTGGTAGTGTTGTGGGCAGGTGTGGATTAATGGTAGTGTTGTGGGCAGATGTGGGGTCAAGGTAGTGTTGTGGGCAGGTGTGGGGTCAAGGTAATATTGTGGGCAGGTGTGGGGTCAAGGTATTGTTGAGGCAGGTGTGGAATCAGGGTAATGTTGTGGGCAGGGGTGGGGTCAAGGTCGTGTTGTGGGCAGGTGTGGGGTCCTGGTTGTGTTGTGGACAGGTGTGGGGTACTGGTAGTGTTGTGGGCAGATGTGGGGTCAAGGTAGTGTTATGGGCAGGTGTGAGGCGAGCGTAGTATTGGTGCAGGTGTGGGGTCAGGGTAATGTTGTGGGCAGGTGTGGGGTATTCGTAGCGTTGTGGGCAGGTGTGTGGCACTGTTAGTGTTGTGGACAGGTGTGGGGTCCTGGTAGTGTTGTGGGCAGGTGTGAGGTCAAGGTGGTGTTGTGGGCAGGTGTGGGGTGAAGATGGTGTTATGGGCAGGTTGGGGGTCAAGGTAATGTGGGCAGGTGTGGGATGAAGGTAGTGTTGTGGACAGGTGAATGTAGTGGTGATCTGTGGTGTAATGGTCAGCATGCTCGCCTCGAAAGCGAGCGGACCCGGGTTCGATCTTCGGGCAGGATGAAACTATGGGCAAGTTTCTTTGTGCCATTTGTCTACCCAGCAGTAATTGGGGACCTGGATGTTAATCGATTTGCAGATCGTGTTCTGGGGTAATGGTTAGCCTTTGCTGTTGGCGAGTTGTTCGGTCTTCTCGGACTATTCCTTGACACGGTCATGCAACTCGTTCACTTAGGGTGTGGTTCACGCCTAGGTGGCCCTTTGGCCAGCCATCCTCGTACACGAGGAGCAATCATTATTATTATTATTATTATTATTATTATTATTATTATTATTATTATTATTATTATTATTATTATTATTATTATTATTATTATTATTATTATTATTATTATTATTATTATTATTATTATTATTATTATTATTATTATTATTATTATTATTATTATTATTATTATTATTATTATTATTGTGGACAGGTGCTGGGTACTGTGAGTGCTGTTGACAGGTGTATGGTAGTGGTAGTGTTGTGGACATGTGATGGGTACCGTGAGTGTTGAGGACAGGTGTTGGGTACTGTGGGTGTTGTCGACAGGTGTTGGGTACTGTGAGTGCTGTTGACAGGTGTATGGTAGTGGTAGTGTTGTGGACATGTGATGGGTACCGTGAGTGTTGTGGATGGGTGTATGGTAGTGTTGTAGACAAGTGTTGGGTACTGTGAGTGTTGTGGATAGGTGTGGGTATAATTATCCATAACCTTTACCAATACTTGTCTAATGTATGCTGTATGTGAGTGTTGTGGATAGGTGTGGGTATAATTATCCATAACCTTTACCAATACTTGTCTAATATGCTGTATCTTCTTCTCGCCGGGTCTCTTTAAGCTTATATGTTTTACTTCTCATTTCACCCGAGTCTCAGTTTCGTATCTGGGATAATATCACTTGATTGTCTGCAGAACTTTAACGAATATCACCCTTGATGGTTGTGTCTTCCATGTCTTGGTGGCTTTCAAAGACATTTTCTGGAACTCTGGAGCCTCTCCCGTTCGGTTCTGATTTCTATGGTTAAAAACCTTGTTTGTCTTCTAACCGAGTCTCTTGGAGGTCTAAGACTCTGCCTCTGACTGCATCCTCGCCTTAATTTATTTGTATTTTTTTTTCACCGAATCTCACGACTGTCGTCTAAGATTCACTAGTTGGAGGAGTGTGGCAGGTTCATTGAGGATGTTTTTGACGCAGTATATTCTCTCTCGTGTTTGGTGCAGTTTTCAGAAGATATATCCTGGGTGTTGGTGTGGGTCTGGCGAAGCACTTTATCCATCCGCTCGTCGGCGGCTTCCACCAATATTGCTGTAAATCCCGCCCTTGGCATCCCCATTTTACTGGAAAACCTCAATGGATATGTGAGCAAGTAGCGGTATTTTAGTGATATACCAACCACGCCGTTGTGGTTGAAAATTCCTTTGATACATCGTTTGTCGTGGCTCTTATGAGCCGCGGGAGTGAGTGCAGTGTAGTTGTCGGCTGTGAACTGGTGAGTGTGAGGCCCGGGCCCCAGGAGGGGGTAGAGCTGTCGAGGATCAGGGCCGTCTACGTGTGGAAGGATTTTCGACTGGTATGTGTGTGTGTGTGGGGCTGCCGGGCTACTTTCGCCCAACATGCGTCCATTGTACGAGAAACCGATACGTATAACCACAATCACCATTGCTCTTAGAGCAGTATTTAAGATAAAGCTGTAAATGACAATGCTATAATATATATATATATATATATATATATATATATATATATATATATATATATATATATATATATATATATATATATATATATATATATATATATCGGATGTGTGTGTATGTTCCTTATGTGTTACCACAGTTTTGAATAAAAGCTGAAATATGGTAAGGAGGTGTGGGTGTCATAAAGGATGGTCGTGTACTATCTTGTCCCTCTACGAGGGGTCCCCCCCTCAACCACAGGGGCCGATCAAGGCTCCCACCCGTGGGTCGGATGCATTTCCAGTTTTAAAGATAGAAAGCTTAAATTCGGTAGGGAGGTTGCGGGTGGTCTTGCTGTACCCAGACGAAGACAGCAATTCCAATATTATCTTTTTTTACCTGTGGGAGTTGTTACTGATCTGATGTAACAACGCAAAGGAATACCATGATTTCTTAAGAGCCTCAGGTCCCTTTATGAGTAAAGTTTTTGTGTTGGTCAGAACATGAATGATCTACGAGCCAAACTACGAGTTGCTGTAGTGTTTGGCTTTGTGTCTCCTAACGTTTGAAGGAAGGAATCACAATGAATATATATAAGTAACATATAAAGACCTGATAGATCAAGGCGGGTCCGTGACGACCAAAGTGTAAGAAACTCGGACATGGAATGAAGGTGAGACACTAAACTATACTTTATCGAACGGGATGATGGGGTTATGAATTACAGGTAAAGGATGAAATGAAAGTATCTAAATCACACTGTAAAAAGCAAAAGTTCTTAAATTATTTCTTACTGTAATTATATTATTTTTTTTGTAAATAAGATATAATAAAAATAGATGGTAAAGAGGGGAGTCTAGCACTAAATACTCACGACCATGGACACACAGGTGTGCTCTTGTGAAAAGTTGATACATTCAATGGAGGGATATGGGTGTATGTGTACATAAATGTGACTTATCAGTTTACAATTGTTTTTTATATTTTTATAGAAATATATGTCGGTGCTAGATTGGTTAGAGGGCGGGTCTCCTGGACTATCCATTTTTTTAACCGAATTATGAAATCTTTGTTATATTTGTAGGCACTAGTATATCCAAAGTCATACTGTCCTTTGTGAAGGTCATGTGAAAGGTCAAATTCATGCAGCAATAAATTTAGCTTGAAATATAGGTATTATTTCAAGTGTCACACATACTGCACGGTCGGGGATTCTTGATAGCTGGTGTCGGGCTGTGGATCATGACACCCCTCTCGGGATGGGTAATGTTCCCGTGGGGAAAAACATGTGACGGTACCTGAAGTGAATGTTTACTAGTGTTGGGCACCAGCGAGAATTTCATCTGACACCAAAATCAACGTTTGGTGATGACCAGCCGAGGTGTGTGTGTGTGTGTGTGTGTGTGTGTGTGTGTGTGTGTGTGTGTGTGCGCGCGCGTGTGTGTGTGCTAGCGTCATGGCATCTCTCGATCTATCAACTGACCTTAACACCTCTGCAAAAAAAAATCAGGTAGGTTGGAGAGGTAAATACTTCCTTGTATCACCTGAATTTCATACACGTTTAAGTTTTGGCTGTTTCAGAGTTGAATGGCACTGAATTCTTGATCATAATCACAAATTTAAATTTTTTTACACACACACACACACACACACACACACACACACACACACATACACAGAGAGAGAGAGAGAGAGAGATGATAACGACTAGTAATAATATACTCCAAGTCTTCGGTGTTGCAAGACGGCCCCATCTCTTACCCAGATATTGTAGTGAGCAAGGTCCTAAATTTTCTCCGACTCTCTCTCTCTCTCTCTGTCAACCCCTGGAATGATTCAGTAGTTCATTTAAGTTATTCTCTTTCTGGTTCAGCCTCGGTAGGTCTTGAGGGGTTGTGTGTGGGGTGGGTGGGGGGGAGGCAGGAGTCGGCGGTGGTGCATCACGTCTCCCGCAGGTGAAGTAAAGTCGTGTTTATCGGCACCCGGGTGGTTGTGTGGGGGAGGGCGTCGATATCTTACGGTCGCTGTGTAATTTTTTTTTTAGTGATATTGTTGTTGTTATTATCTTCTAGTATACCTGTTGCTCTTGTCTTTTTCTCTGTATTTAGATGTTTGTGTTTGTACTGTGTTGATCTGTTTGTGTTTGTTGCGTTCGTTTGTGTTTATGTTGCTTTTGTTTGTTTGTTTGTGTCTATGTTGCGTTTGTTTGTGTCTATGTTGCGTTTGTTTGTGTTCATGTTGCGTTCGTTCGTGTTTATGTTGCGTTCGTTCGTGGGTATTTTGCGTTCGTTTGTGTTTATGTTGCGTTCGCTTGTGTTTGTTGCGTTCGTTTGTGTTTTTTGCGTTCGTTTGTGTTTATATTGCGTTCATGTGTTTATTGGTGTTTAATGCTCACATAAATATTATTAGATTAGGTTAAGGTGGGTTAAGTTCGGTTAAATTTGGTTAAATTAGATTAGTATAAGGCAGGTGAGGTTAGGTTTGGTTAGTTTAAGTTAATTAAAGCTAGGTTACGTAATATTAGGTTAAGCTAATTTAAGCTAGGTTACGTTAGAGTTGGTTAGTTTTAAATTAGGGTAGCTCTGATTAGGTTAGGTTAGGTTGGGTTAGGGTAGCTTTGATTAGGAGGTTAGGTCTGTCTGTCTGTCTGTCTGTCTGTCTGTCTGGTACCACTTACAGCCACATACAATGCTGTCACCTCTAAAAGAAACACTCTCTCTCTCTCTATGGTTGTCTAATCGCTCTCATTCTCTCCATATTCACTCAGTTGTATTCATGTGAACAGTCTCACCTATATGACGTCACCAGTGAGTCCGTTTACACACCTGTACAATTTTTTTTTAGGTGTTTGTTTATTTATTTATTGATCTCAACATTTATTCAACACTAAATTTCTATCCGATTACGACAAGCCGTTTAGTGCCGCCCATCTTTGAATAGCGCTGCTGTTTGCTATGAAAAGTTTATGATGCCATTTACATTGATATCTCTGTGTTTGTTTGTTTGTTAGGCCTTGAATATGTAGGTGTCTCTTTGTTGATGTAGGTCTTGTGTTTGTTTGTTTGTTTAAGTCTTGAATGTGTAGGAGTCTGTGTGTTGGTCTGTGTATGTAGGGCTCTGTGTTTGTCTGTTGAGTCGTTTGTATTTAGCTCTGTAGTCTGCTGTCTGTTACTTGTCTAGTCGTCTCTCTCTCTTCTCTTCTCTGTCAATTCATCTTCTTTTAACCTACTTCTTACTGTCAGTGTCATACCACTGAACTAGATGTTACTCGCTTCAGTATAACGCTGAATTAAGTATTATCTACCATATCATAATAATGAACTGAATATTATTACCCACAGCATAGCTCTGATTTACACACTATTCTTCACAGCATGGCACTGATCTACTTGCTGCCATAATTTGTTCATGAATAGAAAAGTAAACACACACACACACACACACACACACACACACTATCGTGCTACCTTTGAACCCCTGAAGTGACCTCTTAATTAACTCACACCTGGTCTGGTTAAATCAACACACCTGTACCTGTTGCGGCTCAGGTGGTGGTGCAGTTCTTGGCGTCTCTCGGTCACTCACCACCCACAAGGTCGAGGACTCATTCCTGACTACGTAACTCCTCCCTCCTTCCCCAGTCATCTCCCCTCCTCTCCTTCCCTCCCCAGTCATTCCCCCTCCCTCTCTCCCTCCCTCCTTTCCCAGTCATCTCTTCCTTCCCCTCCCCTGTCATCTCTTCCTCCTTCTCTTCCTCCCTCCCTCCCGAGTTATCTCCTCCTCCTTCTCTCCCTCACTCCCCAGTCGTCTCCTCCTCCTCCTCGGCTCATTTGTTACATATTGGGAGGCATATCTCGAGGGGGTCATCAGCCACGCGACAAAAGGTTACCTGTTCACCAACCTGTATATTCCCCTAATTAAGAGGACCCCAGAGTGTGTGACGGCGACTTGTATCATTACTCACCTTCAGGGGATATTTTTCTCTCTCTCTTCTTCTGTGTTATCGTTTTTGTGGCGACTTGAGGTATGTTTTGGTCTTATACTGATTGATACACTGACTGTTAGCTCCTGAGTCTCGCTATATATCCGTGATTTATGATGCATTGTCAGTATATAGATTTTGGTGTGTTTTGTTCCTTAGCGTTTCTCTCTGTATCTCTTGGACACTGTTCTTTCTCTCTCTTTCTGCCTTTCTCTATCTGTCTTGTTTATTGTCTCATAAATAACGATTATATTAGCGTAACATTGGGCTACCAGCGAGTGAATCAACCTATATTACCATTACGAGTTTAGTTTTTTTTTTTTTAAGGTAAGAACGCAAGAGTTTGTTTTCTTTGTGTGAATATCCTGGCTGGCTTTCTTTGTATAAATATGCTAGTTAGTTTCTTTGTATAAATTAATATCCTAGCTGGGGGTACAAATGATAATTCAACGTTGCATTTGTTTTTTGCGTCTCACTCCTTTCAATTTCCTTCCATTTATGCTTTCATCGTTTTTGTGTCATCTCTTTTTTTTTCTTATATTTTTCCTTTACATTTGTTCACATTTCCTCGAAAGTTTTCTCTTGCCATATTCTCTTCCAAACTCGTTAACTAGTATTTATAACTTTTGAATCGTCCATCACCATAAAGTCATCTGTATATAACAGCTGAATTGCCTCCGTTATGTATACAGAAGCTGAATCACTTCCATTATGTGTACAGCAGCTGACTCTCCTTTCATATGTCTACAACAACTGACTCACCTCCCATCCGCACCTCGTCAAACAAGGCTCAATCTCTTATTATTTTTTTTATTACCACACCCAGGCGAAGTCTTAACACCCATGGTGACGTTACACCTTCTTCACGTTGTCTTCATCTCACCACGAACCAGTTTTTCTCTTCCAGTCAAACCCTTAACACACGCTTCTCTCTTCACGGAAAAGCTTTAAACAACATTCATCAATTTTTCATCTGTCTTTCACATTTACAAGATATTCTACATGATTTTTTCTATAACTATGATGTGAACTTTTTATCAGATCCATAAATGCCATAAACAATAGTTGATCCACATATCCTCTTCCTCACCGTAATCCACATTGACCAGCGTCTAATACACTTTCTGTTCAGTCACCTTCCCTGGTATTCTTAAAACACTAAGTCCTCTGCTGATTTTTGTATTTATTCTTATCACATTGCGTTATACAGAGGGACTGTTGTGTCGTGCGGTAAGCCATTCCTTTGATATTCCTCGGTGTGTCAGACATACTCATCAACTCTTAACCTTTAATTTTTAACACGTCACACCAAACCTCACCGTCACGAACCCAGTGAGAGAATGTCAGTGACACCCTCCTGGCACTGTACAGTGAGAGAATGTCAGTGACACCCTCCTGGCACTGTACAGTGAGAGACTGTCAGTGACACCCTCCTGGCACTGTACAGTGAGAGAATGTCAGTGACACCTCCTGGCACATAGTGACACACTGTGTACAGTGAGAGACTGTCAGATATCCTCCTCCTGGTACTCTACAGTGAGAGAATGTACCTCCTGCACGTAAGACAGACCCCCTCCTGGCACTGTACAGTGAGAGACTGACACCCTCCTGCACTGTACAGTGAGGAATGCCACCTGGCACACTACAGTGAGAGACTGTCAGTGACACCTCCTGGCACTGTCAAGGTGAGACTGTCGTGACACCTTCCTGGCACTGTACAGTGAGAGAATGTCTGTGTGCAGTGAGACACCCCTCCTGCACCTGGTGTTGCAGTGAGACTGTAGACACCTCCTGGCACCAACAGAGAGAGACTGTCAGTGACACCCTCCTGGCACTGTACAGTGAGAGAATGTCAGTGACACCCTCCTGGCACTGTACAGTGAGAGACTGTCAGTGACACCCTCCTGGCACTGTACAGTGAGAGAATGTCAGTGACACCCTCCTGGCACTGTACCTCTCAGGAGACAGTCTATAGTTCTGTGTACCCTCTGAGCCTTAATGTATGTAAATAAATAAGTGAATCGGAGTAAACGAGGGGCGGCAGGAGGGTTAACAGTCATGTACAGGAATGAGAAACACCGTTTAACTTGGTTCTGTATTTATTTATCTGGAGCTATGAATCCCAACCAGAGGTGGTTTTACCCACACAGTACTGTGCAGTGTGGGCGTGTGCGTGTGTGTGTGTGTGTGTGCGTGCGTGCGTGCGTGCGTGCGTGCGCGCGCGTGCGTACGTGCGTGCGCGTTCGTTCGTTCGTTCGTGTTCTAACAAAGCTAAAATTCCCACAATGTCAAAACTAATTGTCCAGATCAAGACTCATGAGACAGGTAGAGGCGGCTCATGCAACCAACAAATTATAATAAACAAAACCATCTCACCTGATACTTACTGCTGGGGGTAAATTAACAGTTATCACCTGAGCATCACTACCTGTATAACCAGAGATGAACCAAGGTCTTAACATCTCCAAAGTAGCATCCAGATTACACCACAACTTACCTTATGCATCATCCAGAAGGCTCAAGGCTCCTCAGGTAATTATGTGCGTGTGTGTTTAATATAGAGACCGAACCTGTTATAGTTACTCTCACATGGTAACTTGTGGCTCCTGGAGAACCCCGAGCTAACACTTCTCGCCCCTATTGTGTAACTCTTAGTTTGATTACGATGATATTTATTTGCTTAAGATTTAATCGTGTTAGTAGAAGTATATTATGGTGTTATCTCAATTTTGTCTCTCTTATTAATCTATTTCTCTTCCTCTCTCTCTCTCTCTCTCTCTTACCCGGTTTATCAACACCCCCTCCCTCTCATGCACCATCACCTCTCCTTCCCACTCTCGCTCCCCAGCTAATACGATTATAGGAATAAATTTGTATTGGCAATTTCTGATTCTGCAGGTTATCTACATACTCGCCTTAACACGTGAGAACTCCACCATCTAGTCCCTGTGAGCTGTGCACTGTCAATATCTGACCTTTATCTCAGTGACGCTGCCTTACAGTGTCTGAAATTGATGTCCGTAATTTCATCTTGTCTGAAGATTAGAGAATATTTACAATGGGAAATGAACACCTTTATTTGATTTATTTCAGAGTATGAGTTAAACTGTGTGTGTGTGTGTAGATTAATTGCACAGGTGTGGTTTTATTCGTTAGGCCTTGTTTAGAGGGATATTCTGGAAGGGGAAGCAGTGGATGGTGAGGTTAACACCCTTCCGTATTCCCTGAGACACAGAGGTATTTGTCTTACGTAGGGAGAGATGCCGGGACCCTGCTATAGTATGTTCCTCAGCCACCCTCTCTAACACTCGTCACACACACAGGCCTGGACGGTACTCAACTAGACCACCCCTCCCATCCTGTATTCTGAAGAAGGCGGCGACAGTACTCAACTAGACGCCCCCAACCTTGCTTCTGAAGGAGGCATCGACGGTACTCAACTAGACCCCACCACCCCATCCCCCACCCTGTCTTCTGGAGGAAGCATCGACGGGGTCTTCTCCGGCAGAAACAAACCATCCCGCGGGAGACGCTGAGTGCAACTCCAGAAATGAGGATGGAGCGGGCGGGAGTGTGGTGAAAGCTGGGAGTGTAATGCCTGCCAGGTCGCCTCCTCCCCCAGCAGCGCCACCATGTATCAAGATCAGGCCATAAATAAAGGAGTTACATCCTTATCAACCACAGACACACGCGCGCCTTGCCCCCCCTGGGAAGACACTAGCGATATACACCTAATATTTTGCTGTCAAACTTTTCTCTCCATTTTGTATTTATTTTTTTATTTTTTTTGTGGGCGTGACTTATATTTTGTTAGCTGGGCCAAATGGGAACAGGAGTTTGGGTTCAGCTCTCACAAGTCACGGTGGAAGTTACTGTCAACAGCTGGTGATAAAAATGGTGGAGTTTAAAGACCAAATAAGCCGTATAGACTCGAAACATTTTATGGTGTTATGACGTGTCAGGTCGTGTGGTTACACTGATCAGTGGTGTTAGACGCATTCTGTGATCACCTCTTGTTAACACTGATCGTTATACAAACTCTGATTCTTGTTTGCCATCACTGAATATTGCTGGCTATTTTGTTTATTATTAATGTTTATTATCGCCGTTGATTGTCTACTTCATCATTGCTTGTTAAGAAACACTTCTTTTTACGAACACTATATGTTATTCACATACTAATTATATTTTGCTAGTAATTATTTTCTACTAAGGCCACTTATAGGCTAATAGGGCCTGCTATATTTTTACTAGGGCTTGCTGTAGTCTTACTAGGATCGGCTATAATCTACTAGGGCCAGCTACGATCTACTAGGGCCAGCGTTAGTGGCAGTCTCAACAAGTGACTGTTACCTGTTACTGATCACTTGTGCTGATAACAACAAGAGTTGTAACCCTAACAACACCATCATGTAATGTGTTCGTACTATGGAGGGTGAGAGTTAACGCTATATACTCCGGCTACAGGCAAACTTCCTTTTGATGTTGATTTCATCAGGAAATATACAGCCGGACGCACCAGCCGGCAGCCGATAAAAGCCAAGCTTCTCGCCATTCACAGATTGCGGCCGGATAAAAGCGCCTTTGAAATAACTGGTGAAGAGATCAAAGCGGCAGCCAGAGGTCAACAGAGGCCGCTGGTGGGCAGCTAGGGGTCAACAGGGGACGCTGGTGGGCAGCCAGAGGTCAGCAGAGGCCGCTGGTGAGTAGCCAGAGGCCGCTGGTGGGCAGCCAGAGGTCAACATAGGCCGCTGGTGGGCAGCCAGAGGTCAACATAGGCCGTTGGTGGGCAGCCAGAGGTCAACCAATAAAAGCTGGAGGGTAATAGAGGTGTCTTTCTCCCTTCATCCGTGTCTCCCTCATTCCCTCCGTCTTACCTCACCTCACCTCTTACTTCTTCCATCTCCCGCTACCTCCTGCTTCCCTTTTTACTTTCCCTCTCTACTCTCTGCTCTCTCTCTCTCTCTCTCTGTTGAGAAAAGAGTCAACCGATACGTCTGTTGCCAGCTGAAGGAGGTGATAATAGGAAGTAAGGTGACACAGCTCCGTGACTCACTGCCAATCAGGTCAACTGGAGGAGGTGAAGTCCTTAATAGTGGGAGGGAAGAGGAGAGAGTGAGGGGGAGAGAAAGGTAGGGAGGATAGGTGGAGAAGAGAGAAGGAAGGAAGGAGAGATGAAAGGTGCATGCGAGGAGGTGAGGAGAGTAAGAGGGAGGGGGAGAGGGGATGTGGATAGGAAGGAGGAAGAGAGAAGGGGGGGATATGGAGGGGAAGAAGGGTAGGACAGAGGATGTGAGAGAGAGAGAGAGAGAGAGAGAGAGAGCTGGCAGAATAGGTGAACAAGCCTTCAAGTTACAAACAATTTCATTAAGATCGAGTTTGTGTAATTACGACCAGTGCTGGAGGCCCTGTCACGGTAAGTGGTAGGGGAAGTGACATGGTAAGTGACAGGGTAAGTGACAGGGTAAGTGACTTGGTAAAGAGGCAGGATAAGTGACGTAGGTGTGTGTGGAGCTGTTGAAGGAGGAGGATCTGTAAGCGTGAGGGGAGTGTCCGGTTGGGGGGGGAGGGGGGGGGTTGTTGAAGGGGGTCCTACAGCTGACCATCTCCCCAGTGGTGTCCTTCTGGCAGCATAAAGGGTGAACGAAAAGCATCACCTGGTGTGTCTTCTCCAGCCTCACCATCCACCATCATCATCACCACACACACAAACACACACACAAACACACACACAAACACACACACACAAACATCTTACCTCTCCATCATCCACTCAGCCTCCTATCCATCACGCCCACCAATCTTCATCCTCCACTCAACATCCATCCTCCCATGTCCATCACTCCTCATCCTCTAACCCCCACTCTATTCTCCACTCAACCTCCATCCCACCATGTCCGTGACCTTTCAACCCTACTACAACCTCCACCGCACTCCACCCCGTCACACCTTCACTTCCCTCTCTATCACTTCCCACCCATTCCTCTACTTTACGTCCCTCTTCCATACCCAAACCGTTTTCCCAAATCCACCCCAACACTACATCACCCCTCGGTCCACACGCCCCGTTCTACCACGTCTTGTGTTCCACCACGCCCCGTTCCACCACGCCCCGTTTCACCACGCCCCGTTCAATCACGCCCTGTTCCACCACGGCCCCGTTCCACCACTTCCCGTTCCTCATAGCATTACCTTGGTCAAGAACTTCAACCTGTGGGCCTCTGGAAGGAGAGCTTGTGAACTACTCGAGACAGGAGGACGGTAATGTCGCCTCACAATATTCCTGGAAAATACAAAGTTTACTGTCCACATGATTGTTAAAAGATCTTGCATGTACAGTAAAGAGTCGAGCGTCATGAGTGTATAAGATAACTGACAAGATAGCCAAGTGTTTCCCGTTGAACCTCTCGTTGCCTTCACTACGTCAGCTTTAATGCCTAGAGTACGATGACTTAATCCCCTAGAGTACGATGACTTAACCCCTCGAGTACGGTGAATTAGCTCACTTAGTACAATGACTTAGCCTCTTAATTACGATGGCACAATTCCGTGTGTGCGTTGTCTTAATCTTCTATATACGACGAAATTGTACTCAGGCGATTAAGTTATCGTACTCAAGGGGTTAAGATAATTCGTTCTTCGCGTCTCTTATCCTAACCGTTTGTCCTGCTTGTTCTAAATCCTTCTCATTTAGCAAACTGTCAGACGTTTGACGTTTTTCGTTGCATATATTTCGTAAGATCATTCATCACATTGTGCATTATACGCCAGGTTCATCTGTTCTCTGTTTACACTCTGTTCTCTCAGATTTATGAAATGTTTCTCACTTACGTTCTAATCATGTTCATCATTACGTTATAACACTCCAGCATCATGTTCATTAAAACACTACAGCAGCATCATGTTCATCATCACGTTATAACACTACAGCAGCATCATGTTCATCATTACGTTGTAACACTATAGCAGCATCATGTTCATCATCACGTTATAACACTACAGCAGCATCATGTTCATCATCACGTTATAACACTACAGCAGCATCATGTTCATCACCATACAACAAGTGTACCAAATATCACGTTTCTTGATAGCATAATATTTGTGTAAGAATTTTTTTGTGTGTTTTTTATCGTTGATAGAAAAATAAAGCTATTTATTATTTAGTCTGATATCGTCGCTGTCCAGATCGAGCCGATGTGTAGATTATGGCAACACTTATTCATGAACTTCCTTACATCATCTATGCTTCTTAAAAAAAAAAAAACACTAAAATTTCACAACACTCGAGGTTTATTGAGCTTTATTGTAAACCTCTAAAAATCATCTCTTTCAGTGCGTTCACATTGATGACATTTCCACGACACAGCAGTTAACCAAGAACATTACCATGACGTGCCTGACACACACACACACACACACACACACACACACACACACACACACACACACATCTCCCACCTAACAAGAAACAAAATCTCATACACATTGATTAAAAACAAATACTAGGAGCCGCTTTTGTAACCTGGGAACCTCGCCTTAACGCCACCACCCCCCATGCGCTCACACTGGTCGAGCAAGACATTGGTTGATGAACCCTATTTACCAACGATATAAATTTTTCTTCTCTCAACCCCTGGTCTCTCTCTCTCTCTCTCTCTCTCTCTCTCTCTCTCTCTCTCTCTCTCTCTCTCTCTGCTTCTCTACCTCTCCACCTCCTCCTACCTCTCCTCCTCCCTCTCACCTCCCCCACCTCCGCCTCCCCCCCTCTCCCTCTCTGCTTCCTCCTCCCTCTCTTCCCCTACCTCCCCTCTCTCTCTCCCTAACCTCCCCTCTCTCTCTCCCTAACTGCCTCCTCCCTCTCTCTCCCTGCCTACGTCCTCCTCCCTCCCCCAGAGGTAAGTGAGGGAACACATAAGAGGTTGAGTGAGTAATGCGGGTAGTCCAGGGCTCACACCAGCTTGTGATAAGGCCTCATTGTTGGGGCAGCGGACACTACACCCTCACAAAGACCACCCCGCCACCCATTGTCAACGCCCTTCTTAATTTCCGCTCTGTAGTGCCCCCTTTATGGCCCAGACACACCGCGAGTTTCTCACCTCTCACCTCTCTCTCTCTCTCTCTCTCTCTCTCTCTCTCTCTCTCTCCCTCTCCACCTCTCTCTCCCCTCTCTCTCTCT
>NW_024716703.1:20090559-20188059 GCF_018991925.1 Homarus americanus | reverse complement strand
TCTTCTTCTTCTTCTTCTTCTTCTTCTTCTTCTGCTTCTTCTTCTTCTTCTTCTTCTTCTTCTTCTTCTTCTTCTTGCTTCTTCTTCTTCTTCTTCTTCTTCTTCTTCTTTAACTTCTTCTTCTTCTTCTTCTTCTTCTTCTTCTTCTTCTTCTTCTTCTTCTTCTTCTTCTTCTTCTTCTTCTTCTTCTTCTTCTTCTTCTTCTTCTTCTTCTTCTTCTTCTTCTTCTTCTTCTTCTTCTTCTTCCTCTTCTACTCTTCTTCTTCTTCTTCTTCTTCTTCTTCTTCTTCTTCTTCTTCTTCTTCTTCTTCTTCTTCTTCTTCTTCTTCTTCTTCTTTTTTTCTTTTTCTTTTTCTTTTTCTTTTTCTTTTTCTTTTTCTTTTTCTTTTTCTTTTTCTTTTTCTTTTTCTTTTTCTTTTTCTTTTTCTTTTTCTTTTTCTTTTTCTTCCACACAAAACAGCATAGAGGAACTTCAAACATTTCCTAGATTATCATTCAGGGATACATCAAATCTTCATTCATCTTGGATTTATAAGGCAACGTAAAATTAATTTGAAGAACATTAAATGACTTTCAAGTAAAAATATAAATCTGTAATCGTGCGATGAACTATGAAATCAGTATTGCCAGCGGAGTGACAGCCAAATGTGTGAGGTGTTAATGGGCAGAGGTACTGACATAATGTATACTTGAAATTGTTCTTCAGGAATTTTTATAGATTATATAAGTAAGAGAACAACAACTACTACACCACCACCACGTATTACTATTAATGACAATAAAAATAACTAAGTAATAACAAAATAAATAACAGTAAAAACCATAACAAGACTGTGTTGGCCAGCACCATCTTCGGGAGGAAGGAAGGAGTCAGCACCACAGGTTTTCCGCGTCGTGGAGACCAACAGTCTCTTTACGTCCTCGCAACACCCAGAAAAACACAGGAAATCATCAGGTTCATGGCAGGATTTAAGCTCATTACTTTAGCATTAAGAACAAGTCCCCGCCGGCACACAAACACGTAGAAGAGGCATTAGGGGCGTAAGTCAGGTTAATAGAGCACGAACCTCTCGCCTCTTTCTCTCTACAACGCTGCCCCCATTCGCAGCGACGGTCATTCTGACCTCCTAGCCTCTGGCATTTTTCATTTTTTCAGGTCCAGGGAGAGGAGTTCAGATTTGTTCCTGTTAAGTGTCCTCCTTGGTGTGGGTTGTTACATTTATGGTGACTTATTTAATAACTAACATGATATCAGACACCACAACTAATAAGCTATTAGTTGTGGTGTCTGATATCATGTTAGTTGTGGTTCTGTGTGACCGTGTTTGTTCTTCTTGGGCATCAGGAGGGCATCTCTGACACGCAGCCATCACAGTGTGTCGTCAGTGTGAGAGTAATTAATTAGCCTTTCTGGTGCTATCAAAAGTGTGTATGTGTGCGCGCGCATATGCTCGTTGATGAGTCAATCCTCCAGTGGACTGATGTTATGCATAGCAATAACAAGTCGAGCTCTGTGAAAAAAAAAAGGTTTACCTCCAATATGAGTTCGACGGACAACAAAGGACTGTGTTGTTCTGAGAGCTGAATATTCATACACGGCCGACACCCACAACACCGGGATTATAACCCACTAAATAAAACGGGGATTGAGTTATCGCGGTCGTTTGTGTGTTGAGTGTGTAAATATGTGATGTGGTGTGTGTGTGTGATAGAGAGAGATTTGTGTGTTGCGTGGTGTAGCTTATTACTATTGTTATCGTATTAATTTTACTGTTTTTAATATTAGCATTATTATCCTCACATGTTTTATTATATTTGTTATCATCATCATCATCATCATCATCATTAATATTATCTCCAAAGTAAGAAGGATTTGGTGAATAAGATCGTATATAGCAGGTGGAAGTTGGAGTGTCTGATTAGAAGAATATTATTAACGCACTTCTGGGTGAGAGGGATTGGTTGGGAAGCTTTTATGAATCTCGTAAAAAGCTAATAACGAACATTTGATTGGTAAACATTTCTAAGGTAAGTGAATGCATAATCTAATATATACACACTCACACACAGATACACACGAGTACTTACACACACACACACACACACACACACACACACACGCGCGCGCGCGCACATGTGCACTCACACGTAAATACACACATATACACACTCACTTTCATGTGCACTCACGAACATACATACATACACTTATGTACACTTACATTCATATGTAAACCAATGTATGTCCCACAAATTTAGCTTGACGAGGAGCTAATAATGGCTCCCCAGCACGACCCTTCTGAGAGGTTGCCCGGGAAGTCCCGTAAGAAACAAAAAATAAAATTTGGGTTGTAAAAACAATCAAGTTTTCGTGGTTAAAGGTTTAAAACTATTATCGTAAGAAAATAAGATTCTTGTAACAAAAAAATTATTAATTATGTGAAAATTAATGAATAAATAAATACACAAGTAATGGTTACATAAAGATCGATAAACTTGGTGGACGGTCATAACGACACCATTTGGCATCTCTGCTCTGATCTTTTCATTAATTCAATAACTACGGGAAATGAGTCACATCGTTTGTCTTGTTTTACTGAAAATGTGAAAAAAATCCACTGAAATCATTAAAATTTTTATAAGTTATATTTCATGAAATGGCTATTTACATACAGATATGACATGCATAAATACATTCATAGTGTGTGTGAGTGTGTACACCGGGTGGTGTAATACGTCTCGTGTGGCAGCATTATAGTAGCGTTATCGTGCAAGTACTGCTTGTTCCCTCTCGCTTTCAGCTACCGCCGCGGGCTAAACCTCGTGGTGAACAGGCGATGCAACTTGCACAAATCTGCGCCTGCCAGTACACAGCCGCTTCACCATCAAGATTCCTGCTGTGCATCCTCATGGCAACACACGGTAACTGGGTGCCTCGTGGACCCAGGCTAGACCAGCAGGGGATCTCGGAGCAGCATTGCGCCCCAGAGGGACGGTGCATAGACCCACTGGCATGTGGACACGGCCAAGTGCCTACCAACCACTGCCCCACTGCCTTGAGTATTAACTTTGGCAGGTATAAGGCTACGGGAGTAAACCCCGGACGAAAAATCTGCGGTGGAGCCCCGCATCAGGCAGACATGCTTACAGAGCTCCAACAAGAACCCAACGGCGGTATAGGCAGAAGAGTTGACCAACATGGGAACCCAACTACTCCACCGGTGGACGAAGGCAATGCATGATGGACAGGCTACTAAAGCGAAACCCAAGAAACTGGGCTATCAGCAGTCCATCTCCCAAGTCAGTGCAACACTTGCACCAATGGATCAGGAAAAGGGAGAGTCATGATGTGTGGTTGCAGCCTGCGCTCCTGCCTTACCACATAAATCAACTCATGTGCAGCCATCATCCAGCTCATCATACTTATCATTATCATCATCAAAACCGGCTATACCCCCAAAAGTCCTATGGCGATGGGGACAGGCAGAGATGTCTGCCGGGAGTCTCTAGTCACAACTCTGCACATGGGCGGCTTAGGTAAGATGGACGTGTATGCACTGGGATCTAGGTAGCAGTGCAATCCGGTCCTGTCTATGCAGCTGAGCAGCCCTCTTGATGACCCACTCTGCTCACCCCACGTGGGGAGAGGGCTAGAAAAGGTGTCCTAAACATAGCCTGCCTAAAGAAGCAACCTGGCTGGGATACCGTACCCAGTAAGGTCATCCCTATGCTGTCGAAAACAGAATCATAACTACAGATAAAAACAACAACAACAATAACTATACAACCTCTTGTGGTCGCTGCATGAAATGTCAGGACCCTTCTGGATACTGGCACAAATGAGCGTCCTGAATGAAGAACTGCCATTGAGGCAAAAGAGCTGGCTATATATAACAGCGACATAGCACCCATTAGTGAGGTCCCGGCTCCCAGAGGAGGATCGACTCACAGAACGGGGGTCTGGCTATACCTTCTTTTGGAAGGGTAAGCCTGTTGTGAGGAGAAACCGCATTTATAGAATTGGCTTTACCATCAGCCAGTGCATCCGACATAGGCTAACTGAAATGCCTATTGGGATCAACGAGTGCCCCATGACGTTCCGAGTTCCACTGAATCACTCACCTCATGCCTTCTTTATCAGTGCATACTGGATGCAGAGGCCTTTTATGCTGACCTTGACAGAGTGCTAACCTCTATCCCCAGAGATGAGAAGGTTGTGCTCTTAGGTGACTTCAGTGCTAGAGTTGGCAAAGATGCTGAAATTTGGCAGGGAATCGTAGGGAGAAATGGACAAGGCAAGTGTAATCCCAATGGCCTACTCCTCAGCAAGTGTGCTGCACACAACCCTCACTATCACCAATACCTTGTATAGGCAGGCCAACAAGTTCAAGGGATTTTGGCAACACTCACGTTCCAAACACTGGCATCTCATTAACTACATTATTGTCAGAGAAAGAGATCGCCGAGATGTTCTCATCACCCGTGCCATGCATGGCTCAGACCACTGCGACACTGATAATCGGCTCCTCAGAGACAAGCTCTTACTTGAAGTCGTCCCAAAACGGTGAAGGCAACAAGCGTCTTGAAGAGGTTTTAACACTAAGCGTCTGGAGGTTTCCAGCGGTAGCACATGCTTTCAGAGAGTAGCTCGAACATGGGGTACTTAAGAACTCGACAACAAATAACCCAAATCCCATTGCCGAATGGGATATTCTCGACACTGTCATGACAAAACCTACAGACCCCCCTCGGGCAGATCGAAAGAATACACCAGGACTGGTTTGATGAAAAAGACCAGGCAATCAATGTAATCGTAGAAGATAAACGTGCTGCGTTAACTGACTGGCAGAACAACCCTCAGTCTCGGAACAAAGCTGATACCTTCCGCAAGAAGAAAGCGGCGGCCGAGCGCTAACTTCACACTCTGAAGAACGACGGGTTTAAAATAAAATATGTGAAACGCAAAAGCATGCAGATCAACAAAAGATGAGCAAATTTTTCAAATCCACTAAAACTTTTATGGGCCAATCACTCATGGCCTCCCCCCTCCCCCCTCTCTGCTCATCCGATGGTAACTCATTGATTAAAGACAAAGAAGGCATCTTTCAGTGCTGGAAAGAGCACGATCATTCACTGCTCAAACGAAACACTGATGTGGATGTCCTGACTACCCAGGAGGTCCTTCAGCATACAGAGCTGACCCACCTCAGCTCTCCTCCATCCTTGGATGAGGTAGCTACTGCCATTAAACAGATGAAAAATAACAAAGCCTCAGGGCCTGATGGAATCCCAGCCGAGGTTGTAAAAAGCAGGGGGACCTATTCTTACCAGTCGCCTCCTCTCTCTCCTGGAGAATATATGGGAAATGGGGGAAATCCCCCAAGCTCTTAAAGACCAAGGGAGACCAGTCAGACTGTGGCAATTGCCTCGGGATCTTCTGTTGTCTGTAGCTGGCAAGATTATCATCCGAATCCTCCAAAACCGAATTCTTCCTGAGGCGGAAAACTTTTTCTCAGAATCTCAATGTGACTTAAGACCATCACATGGCACCATTGACATGATCTTTGCTGCCAACCAGATTCAGGAAAAGTGCAGAGAACAGATTCGTGACCTGTACATGACTTTCATCGACCAAACCAAGGCCTTTAAGTCGGTTAACAGGGAAGCCCTCTGGCAGATCCTCAGCCGTTTTGGTTGCCCATCAAAATTCATCGCCATTGTGAAGGATGAAGGGCATTGTCCTGCACCCAGTCTGAGTTCTTCCCCATCCAAACGGGGCTAAAACAAGGATGTGTACTGGCACCAACTCTCTCTTCCATTTTATTGGCTGCCTTCCTTATTCGTGCCAGTGCCAATTTAGCCAGTGGGGTAGACATCCAGTATACCTGATGAAGGGTCTTTTCAAAATAAGACGACTCCAGGCAAGAACAAAGTGGTCGGCAGCTTCCATTACTGAACTTCAGTATGCAGACAACTTCACCCTTGTCGCTTACACTGAAAGCGACCTACAGGAGAGCCTAAACACCTATACAGTTGCGTACGCACACTTCGATCTTGAGGTGAATGTACTCACATTTTCTTTTAGCCTTCTTCTGGTTCAACCACACCTCCACCATACATGCAGCTTAACGGTACTCCCTCTCTAATGCTAACCACTTTCAGTATCTCGGCTCTCAACTGTCTACCACCGCATACACTGATGAAGAGATTTAACATCGGATCACATGTTCATCTCAAGCCTTTGGCAGACTCTCTACCTGTGTCTTCAGCTGTAGGGAATTGAAATTATCTACAAAGTTTCACGTACATGGGAACCTGTGGTCCTCCCCACCCTGCTATATGGCAGCGAGACATGGGTCACATACAGGAGGCATCTCAAGGCACTTGAAAATATTCACCAACGCTTAGCTAGGTAGACAAGAGAACAACTGCCAGTATTCTCGCTGACACCAACTGTCGGAGCATCGGTGCTACCATTATCCATGAACAACTATGTTGAACTAGCCATTTTACCCACATGGACGACAGTAGACTGCCCAAGCAGCTACTTTACAATCACGTAACGAATAGTAAACGTAACGCTGGCGGGCAACTGAAAATGTATAAGGATTGTCTTAAGACAAACCCGAAAAAGTGCCAAATCGACCCCTTCACCTGGGAGACGATTACTCCACACCGTAACTCTTGGAGGATCACCACACGAGAAAGCGTAAATACTTTCGAGTTAGCCCGACTGCATACTGAGGCAGACAAGCTCCAACGCCGGAAAGATGTTGCCGCCGCCCCTCCTGCACTAGATGTAGCCCTCCACGTGCAACATCTGTGGACGACCCTGCCGGTCTCGCATCGGCCTTTGTAGTCACCCCAGAGCTCACCAACAAAGGTGACATCCCTAATAACTCGTAAATTTGTATCATAGCTGGATGATACTCTATTCAGAGTGACAGCAGAGTAGTAGTAGTAGTAGTATGAAAGAGGGGGAGAGAGAGAGAGAGCTGCGGAACGATGGGTCGTGTTAAAGGGAGTTCTGTTAACTCCCATCAAAAACAACTTATTAAATGTGAAATTTAATTAGTTAAGAAATATTTTTCCCGGGATTGATTAATAATGTTTGACAGAGCCTCATTGCACATGATTAGCGGAGTACATTTAAAAAAAATCCCAGTTAACAAGGCTAATTAACGTTAAATGGTTAGTTAACAAGATAGGTTTGAGGGGAGAGAGAGAGGAAGGAGGGGGGGGGTGGCTTCCCAAGATTGATGCGTATTGCGTTACAGCGCCTCATTACGCCCGACCATCGTTAGCGGCAGGACGAAATACGAGACGAGATAGTTAAAGTCACCGAGGGAAAAATGCTTCTTCAAGTTTTCTAGATGTGATAATTAATGAGCTCTGGAACCTTTGGGGTAATCTTAATTTTGGGAGGCGAGTCTTGAGTCAGCGCTTTGGTCGAGGTGTGTGTGTGTGTGTGTGTGTGTGTGTGTGGGGGTGGGTGGGTGGGGGTGTGTGTGAAGTGGTGATATGTCACCAGGGAGCAAGTGTCATAAGGCAACAAGTGTCTTGAAGGAGCAATTGTCACGAGACAGTAAATGTCACGAGACAGTGTCACGAGACATCATGTGTCACGAGACAGCAAGTGTCACGAGGGATAAAGTGTCATGAGGCAGCAAGTATCACGAGGGAGAAAGTGTCATGAGGCAGTAAATGTCACGAGACAGCAAGTGTCACGACACAGTAAATGTCACGAGACAGCAAGTGTCACAAGACATTAAATGTCACGAAACACCAAGTGTCACGAGACAGCAAGTGTCACGAGACACCAAGTGTCACGAGACACCAAGTGTCACGAGACATCAAGTATCACTAGACAGCGAGTATCACGAGACGACAAGTATCACGATAACAGCTAGTGACACGAGGGATAAAGTGTCATAAGGTAGCAAGTATCATGAGGGAGTAATTGTCACGACACAGCAAGTGTCACGACACAGCAAGTCTCACGAGACAGCAAATGTCACGAGACAGCAAGTGTCTCGAGGGAAAAGGTGCCACGAAGGAGCAAGTGTCATGAGGCAGCAAGTGTCACGAGGGAGGCGAGGCAGCTGTGTTCATCAGAGGACGCGTCCCACCTGGGGCAGCGACAGGCAGGTCACTCACACACCTTTAAATCCAGCAATTAGTTAGCTAATGAGGAGGTCGCTGTACACTCCGCCTCTGGCTCACTCTTCTGCTGCAATTAGCTCCCTACTCGGGTGTGAAAATCCTCGGCTAGATAATTCTAAATAGACACAGTTCTTCTTCCAGAGTTATATAGATAATGGGGAAGCGGATTGTTATGATATTAGACGTTATATATATATATATATATATATATATATATATATATATATATATATATATATATATATATATATATATATATATATATATATATATATATATAATGCTAAGAGAAGAGGTCCTTGTTTACCCCGAGTAGATCATTAGGGTGATCTAACAGAGGCTGGCGTCAGTGTGTCCAGTGATGAAGGAGAGACACTCAAGACACACCCAAGTGAACACTTTATTGTGAGTCATACACCGTGACGCTGCCACCCACTTGCCCGGAATAATGATCATTAATTAACACATCAAGTATCATTCTGTGTATGTATGAAAGTTATTGGTTCTATTCAAGTGAATTTACGTGTAATATTAAAATTTTTGGTCTCTCTTCCCTGCAGCCACTTGCCTCTACTAGGAGTGGAAGCCCCGGGGCGGCTGCTTCAGTCATAATTTGAATATATTTCTGAATTACGAAAAATCGAACTATTGGTTGTATAGTAGCAATCACGTAGATATACTTAAGGCAAACCTTAAGTGAGTATAAAAAGTACTAACCTAACTTAACCGTCTATAACTTAACCTAACCAATTATATCCTAACCTAAACCAACCTTAGCAAGCCTAAGATTTTTTTTAGATTACGGAGGACTTTATAAATAGAATGAAGTTCACAAAAATCCACGGAGTTATAATAATAATAATAATAATAATAATAATAACCAAAACTTATCCTTTCTCCCCAGCGTTTTAACTGGGCGATTATCACAAAAAAAAATTGATGACAAGTTTATGCGTGATCTTCCACATCTGTGGCAACATAGCGTCTTACACCGTCTGTCAGATGAAGACACGTGTCCCACGTATCCTCGTCACCTCACTGTACTAAGCATCGACTCCTAACACATATTTTTCCACTTTTCACTTGAGATGTCATATAGGGGTAAAAGTTGGTGTGGTACTGAATATGAAACTAAGTGTGTGTAAAGGAGACGTTAATGGTGTGTATTTCTGTGTATAGGAGACGACAATTATATCTGTATGCAAAGTATACTGCGTCCGTGTGTGTACAGGAGACGTAAATAGTGTATCTAAATGTGTACAGGAGACATTAATGTGTTGTTATTATCAATATTAACATCTGTTCTCACAAATGTTTCTAAAACAGTCTCGCGACATCTTTGAATTCCTGAAATGGTCGAGTGATAATTACTCTCTCGGGGCTGTGACTGGGACCTGTACACACTCCCTACTCCCCAGGGCCCTATTCCCACTCCTTCCTTCCCAGGGCTCTATTCCCATTCCTTACTCTCTAGAGCTCTATTCCCACTCCTTCCTTCCCAGAACTCTATTCCCACTCTATTCCCTGCCAGTCCTACTCGTGACTGTTGGTCCTTGTCACTCGCTTCAGGTGTCTGCCCACCGCCCCAGTGTGAGCCCAGTATTTAGCTGTCTTGTAAACATACAGAAGCTCTCACAATGACCTGACTGGGGAGTATTGTAGCGTAGGGTTGTGATTTGGGTCACTGATGTTGAAGTGTAGAGAGAGGAATGTGGAGAGTGAAGAAGAGAAACAGAAGAAGAGGCAGATACAAGAAAAACAGGAATGCCCACACGCAGGAGAGAGAGAGAGAGAGAGAGAGAATAAGAACAATACCGTACCTGGGTAAAAACGAGACACGGGTATAGTTAGCATATTAATTAAATATGTCCTTAATGTGTGAGGTGTGCAGGCAGCTTAACGAGTGTGTTGATGCCGTCATCAGTATAAACTAACCTCCCGCCATTATAAGCTT
The DNA here is from genome assembly GCF_018991925.1 of Homarus americanus. Taxonomy (NCBI): domain Eukaryota; kingdom Metazoa; phylum Arthropoda; class Malacostraca; order Decapoda; family Nephropidae; genus Homarus; species Homarus americanus. The sequence goes on along the minus strand of NW_024716703.1, from coordinate 20,177,942 downwards.
CGCCCTGGGCCCCATCACACATCCCTTCATAATATTTTTCTTGACTCTGTAGTGAGGTCAGAGGTCATATTGAGGTCAGAGGTGAGGCTGTGAAAGGTCGTGTTAGGGACAGGAGATAAGGATTGGGTTACCATCGTTAGAATATCATGGATCACGAGAATGAAGGTAACTCACTTTCTGATGCTCTCTCTCTCTCTCTCTCTCTCTCTCTCTCTCTCTGCAGCAGGGCCAGGTCACACACGGGTTTAAACTTGTCATATATTCATCTTGAGAGACGACAAAGTTTCAAGAGACAGAAAGACAATTTTTTCCCATGTGGAGGACAAGTTTGGGTGACGCTGCTGCCCATTATAACTTGAAACAAAAATGACTAAAGCATTTTTGAATGTTTCTCACTCCCGGGGCTTCACTGTGTCATGTGTTTCTCACTCCCGGGGCTTCACTGTGTCATGTGTTTCACTCTCTCGGGGTTCCACTGTCATGTGTTTCTCACCCAGGGTTCCACTATTTTATGTGTTTCTTACTCATGGAGCTCCACTGTCTATTGTAAGCCAGGTTAGGCTAGATAGTGTCAAGCCGGATACGGTAGGGTAGACCAGACGATGTCAAGCCGGATAAGCCGGAGTAAGCTGATGACTGATCCTGGGACCTCGCACTCAAGCCAGCAGCAGTATACGACTTTAGTAAAGATTTATGGCCGTATAGGTGTACTGTAGTGTGTGAGGGTGTGTACTGTAGTGTGTGAGGGTGTGTACTGCAGTGTGTGAGGGTGTGTACTGTAGTGTGTGAGGGTGTGTATTGTAGTGTGTGAGGGTGTGTACTGTAGTGTGTGAGGGTGTGTACTGTAGCGTGTGAGGGTGTGTGTAGTGTGTGAGGTGTGTACTGTAGTGTGTGAGGGTGTGTACTGTAGTGTGTGAGGTGTGTACTGTAGTGTGTGTGTGAGGGTGTGTACTGTAGTGTGTGTGTACTGCAGTGTGTGAGGGTGTGTACTGCAGTGTGTGAGGGTGTGTACTGTAGTGTGTGTGGTAGTGTGTGTACTGCAGTGTGTGAGTGTGTGAGGGTGTGTACTGTAGTGTGTGAGGGTGTGTACTGTAGTGTGAGGGTGTGTGGTGTGTGAGGGTGTGTACTGTGGTGTGAGGGTGTGTACTGCAGTGTGTGAGGGGTGTACTGCAGTGTGAGGGGTGTGTACTGTAGTGTGTGAGGGTGTACTGTAGTGTGTTGTTCAGGGATGTTATAAAGGTGTATGTGTCAGGGTGTAGGGCGGTGTATCTGAGGTCGCCAGGAGTGTATGTGGCTGGGGGGGAGAAGGGAGGTAGAAAGACGAGGAGATAATAAATAAAGGATAAATAGATGTTATTAAGGCGGGGAGGGAGAGCATAAGCCAGGTGATGGTGGTAATAGATTGTTGTGGTCAGCGGCAGGTGAGGATTAAATAATAATTACACCTAAACTCTGACCAACTCTACCAGCCTCCCTCACTCCCACCATTATTTGTGTTACTGGCGGTGGTGGTGATAGTGGTGGTGGTGGTGATAGTGATGGTGGTGGTGATAGTGGTGGTGGTGGTTTTGGTGATGGTGTCGTTGGTTTTAGTGGTGGTAGTAGTGGTGGTGGTGGTAGCGGTAGTGGTGATAGTTGTGGTGGTGGTGCTGGTGGTGGTGTTGGTGGTTAGCTAACCTAACTAATTTAGCCTAAACTAACTTAACCTAAATCATCCACACTTAACCTAATCGAACTTATCCTAACCTAACCCAACCTAACCTGACCTAACCCAACCTAACCCAACCTAACCTGACCTAACCCAACCTAACCTTAAGTAACTGAACGTAACCTAATTAAACCTAGAATGGCATAGTGTCACCTAATAAAACTCAATTACTCTAAAAATAACTTAGCATAGCTTAACGAAGTTTGCCCCAACCTAACCTAACCAAATCTGAATTAACAACAAAGACTAAAATCGCTACTTTGGGAAGGTATACATGATGTGCCCATTTTCTTTATCTCAATAATAAGTCTGTCTTTATATGTTTAAGTATCATAGAGAAACAAATAAAATATATCTTGTAATAATAAAAGCCATAAAAAACAAAAACTTTCACCCATCCACTTTTCAGATCCAAGAAAACGAACATTAATTGTCGATTTCTTTTTTTTTTCGGTGGGGGTAGGGGGGGGGGTCTCACGTTGTCAAGTTTTCTCTCTTTTTAGTCAAGTGTCACATAACAGCTGTTGATTGCATGGTAGGAGTTGGTGTGTTCTCACGCCTTTTTTTTGTTTTTTGTTTTTTTTTACAATTTGCCCCGCGAGTGGGCGAGTTTATTGGGCACCTCCTTGTATCCTGTGCAAGGTGAAGCACAGAGGCGCTCACAGCGGCCAACAGGGAAGCATGCTGAGTTCATGCTTACCTTCGTGACTCATGCATTAAGGGCGAAAGTGCCCGAAGGGCCGTGGATTTTATCAGCATAAACAGATGGCAAAGTGTGGCAGGTCCCTAATAATGGCAAGTGCCGGGCCTGTCTCTAGGAGGAGGGATATTTGGTCATCGAGGGACGAGGTGTTGGCAACGACTGGGGACCTGTGGGAGGATGTCATGTACTGTATCTTCCCCGACCTGCCGCATGACCCCCTCACTCCCACCTCCCCTGACAAACACCTATACAGTTTGATGGTGATGTTGACTGGAGACTGTTTCACTTCATCTAGTCGGTAACACTCAGAAGACACGGACCGGTAAATAACACTAGCCACATTATCTTCCTACCACCTTTAATCTGTAATGATGGTCAACACCCTAATTGATAGTTGCTCCTCCCTGTGTTTTACAAGATACATATAGGATATGATAGGAAAGGATTAGATAAGATTAGATTTATTGATAGATAGATAGATGGGTGAATGGATGAATGATAAATAAAATTGATGATTGATAGACAATTGACTTGGATGAAAGCTTGAGTAAACAGAAGAATGGTTGACAAATATCTGATAGATGAATGAGAGATGAATTGCTAAATAAACGAACAATTATAGATAGACAGTAGTAAATTATTTGAAAACTGTAAAATGCTACGAATTATTGGTATAGCTGCTTTAACTATTAACAACACCCTACCCACGTCCCTGTGCACTTTTTCTTCGAGTGGAACTTTCTTTTTTCTTTATGGAGAAAGTTACGTGAATTTTAAATTATTAGAATTAAAGAAAAACCACAAGGAAAAACGTTCACTCACAGTAAGTTAAAAGAAGCGCAATGACGTCACGAGAGAACGTATCAACATTAGAGAGAAAAGTCGTCCCGCTGACGGAGGGGAAAAACACACGCTGACGTCATGTAACGCTCTCACGGTGGGGAGAAGAATTAACATGGCAAAATACGGTGACTTGTGGTAGTTTATATAAGCAAACTCCCATTAAACGATGTCAAGCACCTGAATACAAGTAATGAGCTCATTGAGAGAGATATCCTTAACCCCTTGAATACGATGGCTTAATTTCTCAAGTACGATGACTTTTTCCCTTAAGTACGATGTCTCAATCCTCTTAATACGATGACCTATTCTATTTAAGTTAATTTTGAACTTAGATGGTCAAGTCCTCGTATCCAAGGGGTTAACAGTCTTGCTTAAGTCACTTATAAATGAAAAGAGTAAATATATAGGTTGAAATAACCCATAAGACATTGCTCTATCGAATTGGAATTAAGCACAGATTTAGTTTGGTAATTTTAATTATTTTGTGTGAAAAGTTGCAAGGATCAATGAGTAGACGTGACAAGAAAACTTTAGAATCAAAAGAAAATAAATCCTGCATGACTACAATATTCCTCCTGTCCACTGTGTGTGTTACCTTGGTTGTAAGTTCATTAGTTGTTGCTGGACCACTTTTACTCAGTCACCTTTATGACTAATGGGCGGAAAGGTGAAACATGATATCCCTTGGGACACCTCGTAATTCTTGAACAAAATGCATATTACAGTATTTAGTAACAGGTATAACATCGTACAATTCAACATTAAATTTGCACCACCATCATCTCATCATCACACATTAAAATGCTAATCATTAACCTTACTTAAGATCTTGAAATAATATATTTATAAAGAAACTTAGCCAAAACATCTTCAGTGCAGCTTATTGTAGACTTATGATCTGAGCCGGACCACAGCTGTCATCTGTGGGCTAAGCTTAGCGTGAGGGGGCTTAGCCTCTTCGGGTTGGTATAGAAAAATTCCATCAAAATGACCAACGTCATTGACCTTTAAATTTCCATCGTTGCACATTGGTAGAGATATTTCATTGATTTCTCTACTGTACCTGCATAGTTAGTGTTGTATCGAGCTATACCCACCACACAAACACTCCCCCAATCGGCCTACGAGGGGGTCTAGAAGGTCCATGGTTGTCCTGCTGAAATCCCATTTTACCGAACCTATGTCTACCAAAAGTCTTATGTAATGGACGGAATAACACTTTATGGAACTCCCTACCATAGAGTGAGTTTCGTATGTCATAAATCCTTCATCAGTTCATATCTATATACAGTCTTTGTTAATGGTGAGTAGATTTAACAACGATTATTATCTAATCCCTCCCTGAAAAATAAGACATTAACATATTGTACTGCTGGCTTGTGCTCTAGGTACTGGATGAGTCGCCCAGGTGTCAATGACGGTTTTCCGTTTATTTTTTATTTTGCAAAGTTTGTTTATGACGTCACTGACTAACAGGTCTGCTATTGGTCTAAATTTAGCTGTAAATTGACCACAAACATAAAAACATATAATTCGCAACTAAATGTGTAAATTTCGAGTCATTTCAATTACATCTGGTGTACAACAGTGTTACATAGAAATGGTAATTTGCTATAAAATAAAAATGCATAAATTAATCTTTGAAAATAAAACTAGGCTCAAATGTGCAATATTTTGACAAAGCTAATGATACAAATAATAATGTAGGGAATATATATTGATCAGGGAGAGAGAGAATGAATTATTATCTTCATTGGTGTTTTTGTTAACAATAATACTACTAATAATAATAGTAGTAGTATAATTAATGGATTGAATTATCAGGAAAAATTAACTTGCGTAGAGTATAACATATAAATTGTCTGTTATATTCTTAGAGTCAGTACAGTGGTCATGTCTAATGCGGTTCGGTGAATATTAGTCCAGCAGACCGACCTAAGACTTATCAAAAACACCGTCCACGTAATGGCTATCTATACCTGGTGTGTCTTTACCCCTCATACCTACTGATTACTGGGTCATGTTGGGGCTTAAAGCTGCCACCATAGTGTTTTGGTGCCTGTGTGTGTTTGTGTGTGTGTGTGTGTGAAGTAGACATTTGGTATAATAGTCGGCATGCTCGCCTCGCAAGCGATCGGACCCGGGAACGATCCCCGGGCAGGGAGAAACTATGGGCAAGTTTCTTTACACCATTTGCATCTGTCTACCCAGCAGTAATTGGGGACCTGGGTGTTAATCGATTTGCGGATCGTATTTCGGGATAATGGTTAGCCAGTGCAGTTGGCGAGTTGTCCGGTCTTCTCGGGCTATTCCTTGACACTGGGTCATGCAATTCGTTAACTTAGGGTATTGTTGTTGTGTTGGCGACAGCTTCTATACCGCAAACAAAATTCACGCCTAGGTGGCCCTATAGGGCCTGCCATCCTTGTTACACGAGGGGCAACCATTATTATTTATTATTAAAGTAGGCTAAATATTATCTAATATCAGCGTCGTGCCACCTTTCAATACCCGACGTGACATCTTCAAGTTCTGGTCTGCCAGCTGGTACTTTGGAAGGTCGTGTGTGTCTGAACTTTATTCCCTGAATATTACAAACCTAGTTCTAGTTTCTTATACAAGACTTATATTAAGATGCTTAATACACATCTCTTCTGATCCAGTTTGTTGTTGCTTCTTGGCCGCTGTACATTTATATAGTCCATCTCTTTAAAGGATCACGCCTGGACGAGCTCGTGGGAGAAGGGTGTGGCGACGGTGACCAGAGCTCCTGATGGCTTAGATATTCCAGAGAGTCATTTTATATATATATATATATATATATATATATATATAATAAACACTGGAACTGGCGGCCATCTTGGATTCTCATGTAAGATAACACCATTGTTATCTGTCTAATTAAACAATGAGATAGAAATAATCTCTCCCTACGTGGACACAAATACAAACCTCTATAGTTATCCAGTTGACTGCTAATATGAGACAAAATATCAAGCGAGGCCACCTTGAATATTTCACTTACCATACGTCAAATGTGCAGGGCCGGCATGGTGAGGATAGTGATAATAGTGAGGGTGATATGATATTGAGCATGATAGTGAGGATAGTGAGGGTGATGGTGATTAGTGTGGGTGATAATAATGAAGGAGGTGGTGTTGATAGTCATGGTGGAGGTGATAGTGAGAGTGACGGAGGATGAGGTCGGGGGTCACCATAGCCAGGAGGGAACTGTCACTATGACAACGGGAGGCTGCACAACCACGTCTCCACCTGTCACTGTTGTCTCTCACCTGCTGTCTCACACCTGCTGTTTCACACCTGTTGTATCCTCCTATGTCTCACATCTGCTGTCTCGCACATGCTGTCTCTTACCTGCTGTCTCTTGCCTGCTGTTTCACATCTGCTGTCTCACATCTGCTGTCTCACACCTGCTGTCTCTTACCTGCTGTTTCACATCTGCTGTCTCACATCTGCTGTCTCACACCTGCTGTCTCTTACCTGCTGTTTCACATCTGCTGTCTCACATCTGCTGTCCCACACCTGTTGTCTCTTACCTGCTGTTTCACATCTGCTGTCTCACACCTACTGTTTCAAACCTATTTTACACTTGTTTTCTGTTACTTGCTGTCTCACACCTGCTGTTTGACGCCTGCTATCTCACGCAAGTTTGGATAAAACTTACTAGTATATATATATATATATATATATATATATATATATATATATATATATATATATATATATATATATATATATATATATATATATATATATATATATATATATATATATATATATATATATATATATATATATATATATATATATATATATATATATATATATATATATATATATATATATATATATATATATATATTGGTTCAACTGTTTGGCGACAGACATTTTTGTTGTTTAAATACAGATGAAAAGTGAAATAACATAATCTGTTTGTAAAAGAACGTTGGGTTTTTTCTTGACTTAGCGGGTGGAGAGGAAGAAAAAATTAGAAAGGGAGTTAATTTGAATTACAACGTTATTCCCCGCCCCTCAGTAGGTCAGCTCTGACCTTTTAGCTTACATAAACTCTGGGTTTTTTAAGTCAGATTAACGTAGCCGTCCGCTGTGCTGCGACTTCCGCTTGTATGAATAGTTAATATACACATATACAGGGTCTGTTTACACTATGGTTGGCTAAACTCGGACACGACACCACCACCCAGAGCGTAGCAGCGTTTAAAACATTTTGTCTATTTTTTTTCTGGAAATTCATTCAGTCTTGACCTTTTACACAATCTTGGTTGGCAAGCAGCGACTCTTAGATATGTCAGTTTGGTCATTAACTCGATAATGACATTATTTTTGACAGAAAACAAAACTGTGAAATGAAACCAAATTGATTTTTCTCGAATTACCTGACTTTGAAACTAATGAAGAATGATTACCAGTACCTGTAAATTAATTAAGGAAATGTGTGTTTTAATTTGTGTTCAGCCGAACTCTAGTGAGAGTACGGAAATGTTTGTTCATGTGCTGGGAGACGACTTGGAATTAGAGGCAGAAATTTCTTCTTAGTTATTCATATTCAACCTTATTGTCATACCGTTTCTGATATCGTAACGTTAGCCACTTTGTACTGCACAGGATAACGATATGATACCGGGTCATTGCCTCTGACCAAACCTAACCTAAACTAACCCAACCTGACCTGACCTAATCTAACTTAACCTTAATAAACCGAAAAAAGTCCAACTTAACCTAACGTAATTTAACCTAACTAAACCTAACCTAACCTAAGCTAACCTAACCAAAATAACCTAACCTAATCTTTTTTATCAGTATTATTATGTTTTGTCTATAATGAAAAAAAGACGTGCCAGTCTGTGAGTGTCTGTGTCTGTCTGTTCCAGCCATAGCTCCAAAACGGAAGCAGTTCTTTGGCTTCCCGTGGCAGGGAGGGCAAGCTGTGGCAGTGAAGGTTATACAATATATACCTGGCCCGAGCGAAGATTGGTAATGTTGCTAGTAATTAATAATACCATCCCTCTTTTCATCATTACTAGTGTAGTATATATCATGGTATCGTCGCCTCCCTCTACCTTATTGCTATTTGGTGTCTTACTGTGCCAATTGTTATTACTGCCTGTGTCTGGTGCGCGTATACCGTTACTATTATTGTCCCTTATTGACGTTATTACTGCTGACTGACACTCTGTGGTCATATTGTTGTGTAATTATGTGTATCTCCTTTATTTTTTTCCTCTTATCTCCTCTCTTCTTCGTTTGTCCGTCTGTCTATCTCTCTCTCTCTCTCCTCTTCTCTCCTCTTTTCCTTCTTTGTGTGTCTGTCTCTCTTAGTCTCTCGCTCTATCTCTCTTTTTCTTTTCTTTCTCTGTCAGTCCTTTCTCTCCCTCTTATTTCTCTATCTGTCTTTCTATGTGTTTCTTTCTCCCACTCTCTTTCTCCTGTTCCCTCCTCTCTTCTATCTCTGTCTGTCTGTCTGTACCCTCCTCACCCCCGCCTTACAGTACCACTTCAACAACATAATCAACTCTCGCTACACTATATAGCTGGGTCGGGTTTTTTTGTCACCTGCGTTTCACACTTAACAACGTGAGCCGACGTTCCAATAACACACGGCGCACTCAGGTAAGCAAACTCCATCGATTTCATTCACTCATTGATTTTTCTTATTAACAGTATGAAGTTTAGTCCTTAAACTCAAATTACCAACTCCTGTGTGTGTCTTTATCGGAAGTTTAAATGGTGAGACATGGCGACTTGTATGGCTGAACTAAGACACAGGAGACATCATTGAGGATTGTTTTTGTTTGTCTTTTTATTAAGCTCCCCGTTACTCTCAGTCAGTAGGTGTAAGGGTGAGGTTGTAACGTTAATTCCGTCGGTCTGTGTGTTATGTGTCAACGTAGATCGTAAAGGAACTTGGGATATCAATCTAGAATTGGGATATTGAGGCTGAAATCGATAATACTCGTATATATATTTTCCGGGGTTATGTTTGTATTTGGTCTGTCTGACTTGTTGGACAATGAAACAGAGGGGAAAATCACATATTGTTCATCTGATTTGCTTTTCATTCGTGTCTGCTGATGATGTATAGGTCTTATTAGGTGTCTGGTAAGGGTTCAGGGATCGAAATGCCACCTTTGAAGGATTATTTCTAGGGTTCAAAGTCAACACGATACTGCTTTTGGAAGTGTGTGGATGTACTGTATGTGTATGTGTGTGTGTGTATTCATAAGTGTATGTGTATCTGTGTAGTGTGTAGGGCGTCGTAACACAGTGCACTCAGAAAGGTCTTTAGCACAGTTAGCACACCTTTTATGAACGACTCGTCAATTTTATCACTATCTATCATCGCTTTTAGGAGTGAGTTAATAGTGTGTTGTGGGTGTTAATGACGTGTTTACCGCCCATCCCGGAGCCTGATGGTGGCCAGTCCTCCTCTCTCTCTCTTCTCATTACTATATCTGTTTCTACTTCTTTTTCTCTTTCATTTTCTCTCTTTCTACTTTATCTATTACTTTATTTTTGTTTGATTCTCTGTCTTTCTGATGTCCAATTTGTGTCTGTCTGTCTGTCTGTCTGTCTGTCTGTCTGTCTGTCTGTCTGTGTGTACCTGTTAATCTATCCTTCTCTCTCTCCTGAAGAACACGGATGGAGTGGAACAGAGAACACTCTTTGTGTACTGTGTGAAGTAAAGAAAACGGGATGCTGGCCTTTTCTTCCCTGGGTTTCAAAACAGTTGCACGTGTGTCACTTCCCAGCTGAACTGTATTACAACATCGCTGCCTTTTTTTAACTACACAGCTCCACTATCATACATACTCTCTAATACAATACGTCTGCTAAAACACAGCTGCCACAAAATATACATCATAACACAACAGCCACCACATCACACCTACCACATCTACCAAAACATGTCTGCCACACCACGTCAGCCACCAGTAGCACAATAATATATTCTTGTTTCCGCCACCTCACCTCTCCATCACCCTCACCGGACTGGCCTCAGGGGATATGCTCTCTCTTTATACCTGGGGAAAAAAATGCTTTCTGTATTGTATTTGAATATTTACCCCGTGGGCGTTTTTTTTAGTATATTCTGAGTATTATATTTTTTCAGGATTTATTAATATTATACAACCATCATACATACATACATACATACATACTGGATAGACAACCAGATATATATACATACGCTTACACAAATATACATACATACTGTACACACCGATGTAGACAATAATGATAATATAATAATTGTTGCTCCTCTTGTTTGAGGATGGCCGGCCCGAGGGCCACCTCGGGGTGGTGTGTGTGTGTGTGTGTGTGTGTGTGTGTGTGTGTGTGTGTGTGTGTGTTTCACTGTGCTCATTGGCGAGTAGCCTCACCTAGATTATATAAACGTATGTCTCAAGAATTGTTAACTAATATTTTCATGTAATTCATCACCAGTTGCAGTAAATACTGTTAGTAACATGGCCCCGGTAGAGGCGTTATAGTCACTGCCTTAAGTGGGTTTAGCTCCACACAGGCCGCGCCTCATGGATACTTTACTCAAAAACTTCGTTGTCTTACGAGAGAAAATCTGGCCAAAAGTTATAAAATATAGACACAAATGACTACGATAACTTGTACAAACATTTCTTTCGCTGGGGGTGAGCACTGCCAGTTGGCGCCACAATAACTTAGTGACATGAACAACCAGCGTGACAAAACTTGTGTTCGGACAAACACTAAAATCACATTTTCAGTAGAGTTTCGGGAAACAATATTTTATGTTTGTAAATTTTATTGTAGTAAATTGTTTCTTTTAATGCCGACTTACCTAAAAACATTTCAGCAAATAACAAAGTTTACACCAAGATTATAAAGGATCACAACAAATTCCCTACAACTCTTGCACAAGGAGGATATGTTTGTGTTGCTCATGAGAACTTAAAATGTTTCTATAACATTTTTGTGTTGCTGGGAAGATTTTACACATTTACCAAATAACTCTACGGTAAGATCAGACATGCACACTGTGAGAGCCTTGGTTCTGACAGTGTGTGTGGGTGGGGTGTTTCTAACGATCCAGTCCTCTCTCTCTCGTTTCTCATTAATATAACTCTCTTTCTCTGTGTCTTTATCCACGTATCTCTATTCTGTTTCTGAATATAATTTCATCTCGGCAAGCAACCATTAACAAACTCTTGATCACCTTGGGGTTGTGGTCCCTGGCACGATACACAACACTGATTCTGGAATGAAACCTTAATAACTTCTTAGTCATCACGGGAGCACGAGGACACTGTTAACACAGGGATCAAGTTAACACAGGGATCAAGTTAACACAGGGATCAAGTTAACACAGGTATCAAGTTAACACAGGTTCCTTTGATAAAAATTCCTGGTAAATGAGGATATAAGAGTACGCCTGAATTATAATAGTAATGACAACCAACAAGATCATTAAAATTATACTTACCTAGATAAGTTCATTTAACGGTTGTTGGGAGTTGAAATTCAGGTAGAATTTCCTTTAAAAGATTCTCTGCGTTCATTTTATTTTGTAGCTGACAAATATCAAACATCCAAAATTGACAGTTAAAAATTGACATTTTACGTGACTATACTTTTATGACATTTTTTGTGAGGAAGAAACTTGAGGGAGGGGAGACGTGAGACAATCTCTTAAGACAAAATAAACCAAAATTGACGTCTGATGAGGTGTTGGTAGAATAATTACAGCACAGACCTTCCCCTCGGCACACACGAGGCCTCGCTGAAGATTGTGGTGGGTGAGGCAGTAACTCAGTGTTAGTGGGTGGTGGGTGAGGCAGTAACAGTGTTAGTGGGTGGTGGGTGAGTCACAGAGAGTCGTGTCCCTCGGGGCGACAATTTCGCGCTGTGAACGACTCGGTCAGTGACTAATGGCGGCTTTCACCAAGTCCTTCTGCTAAATGTCGCCAAGCTCGATATCTTAATTTCCTCCTCTCAGTCACTTATTGCTGCCTCAGGAACACGGCCACGGCTTGTCTTATATATATATATATATATATATATATATATATATATATATATATATATATATATATATATATATATATATATATATATAAGAGAGAGAGAGAGAGAGAGAGAGAGAGAGAGAGAGAGAGAGAGAGAGAGAGAGAGAGAGAGAGAGAGAGAGAGAGAGTTTATGATTATGTACAGAATAAAACACACTTCTAAAGTTACATACAGTAAAACATTGGATAATTATAAGTTGTATTGATGAGCGATGATGTAATACGGAATGTTATTGCCATCGACATATCCCTTTAACGTTAGCTAAATTAACACCTGGCGCTTTGTAAATATTGGCGCTGGACTATACACCTGACACGTAAGAGTTTGTCACATTTTGACTGGAAATATGTGACCTTGACCACTGTGTGTTTGTTGGGTGGCGGGGGATAGAGGGAGAGCAGAGCAGAGGAAGGTGGGTGGAAGAGAAGAGTGAGTAGGAGAAGGAGGAGAGGACGGAAGTTGGACTGAGAAGTGGGGGTATGAGGAAAGAGTGAGAGAGAATATTGAAAAAAAAGAGATGAGAAGGATGAGATAAGGTGTGTGTGTGGAGGATTGGGATTGGGTGGGAGGGGGAAGCTAAAGAAGGTATTAGAGGGGGATTTGACACGGATAACAGAGGAGGCAGATGGGTCAGTGGGTGAGAGGTGTGGAAGAATGATCGGGAAAGACCTTGAGGTGGATTAGGAAGGATCAGAACGGTAGTAAGTGGAAGCGGGTAGACATTCACCTTGATAATGATTGACTTAATCTTTGATCTATTTCTATAGGTAGACGAAGATAGTTAATAGTGTGTGTGTGTGTGTGTGTGTGTGTGTGTGTGTGTGTGTGCGTGCGTGTGCGTCTTTCTGTAAGTGTGAACAAAATATCTAAAAACACAAAAAAATGCCTCTAATATTAATACAACGAGGTAGATGGACTGAGTGTTGACAAAAAATGAAGCTGGTCTGATTTTTTTTATAAAACAGATGAATTGGCTGGGACTTCATGCACTAATATACCGTCTGTCCTCATAAACTCTCTCCTACTGTTTCAACTCTCATTTTTAGGTTTATAAATAATTGCATAAACTGACTTGAAATACGTATTTTGCTTTAAATTAATCACATTGACAATTGAAAACTTACGCCTGGGGGGATGATCCATGACTAGTGTGAAGTGACAATGTTAGGAAGGTGGTCAATAAGGGTTAGTATCTACCGAGTTTATTTAATTGTTGTTATATCTTTTATTGGATCACTTGATGTTTAGCCCCAGTCAATTTCAACTTATGATTAACCACATAAACCTAACTTAGAATATCCTAACTTAATCTATTATAATGACAACCTAACTTAATCTAATATAATGACAACCTAACTTACCCTAACTTCATCTAATTTAACCTAAAATAGAATATGATGACCACCTAACCTAACCCCAAAATCAAAGATGACATAACCTAACCAAAGCTAACTCAACCATTCTAGGTAACCTTAGGATGCGTAATAATCAGGTGCAATAATAAACTGGGGAGCTAATCTTCAGGTGATCAATTTAAATTTTGTGCTGTGTGGTGTTTAAAGAATGTCGGGCAAGAGATGAGGAGGAACCTATTGTTGTGTTTATTTAAGTCATAACAGGAAGACATGTATAGTTTATGTCTTTTTAATCTTATTTTAGTTTCTGTTTTCATAATGCACTTCGAGGTGTTTCATTGTAAATTATGTCTTACTCTCAGTATGTCTGTCTGTCTGTCTCCCTGCCTGTTCCTGCTTGCTTAACTGTCTGTCTGTCTCTCTCTATGAATTTCCGTCTGTCTGTCCCCAATAACACGTCGTGAAAGCGTTTGGTGAGGGAGGAAGTCGGAAGCCTTATGACACCTACCTGGACATCTGCCTTATGAAACCTACCTTGCCATCTGCCTTATGAAACCTACCTGGACATCTGCCTTATGATACTTAACCCGACACCTGCCTCCGTCACCTGCCTTATGACACCTACTCCGACACCTGCCATTTGATATTTGCCTCTAGACACTTGCCCTTATACCTGTCCTCACACCTGCCCTTGTACCTGCATTAACACCTGTCCGCACACACATGCCCTTACACCTGCCTTTACACCTGCTAACATTTACCTTTACACCTGCCCCTACACCTGCCCTAACATCCGCGACGTTTTGCATTCAATGATAATTTATCTCGGCCTCTTGATGTTGTGTTGAAGTGCGATGTGTTATGGTGAAGCTTGATGTGTTATAGTGAAGTGTGATGCGTTATGGTGAAGTGTGATGCATTATGGTGAAGTGTGATGTGTTATGGTGAAGTGTGATGCGTTAATGTAAAGTGTGATATGTTATGGTGGTGTTAGGGTGAACTGTGATGCATTTTAGTGAAGTGTGAAATGCTGTGTTGAAGTGTGATGTGGTGTGATAGCGCACCTCTTACCTCACTAATTAGACAGATGGGAGGTTGTACCTGTGGGCGAGGAGTGTCTTGCCAAAACTTCCTAATGAGACCATCACGACAAGAGCAACATCTCCCTTAATTACTACTGTGATTACTCCGACACAGGTGAGGTAAACTGTTAATTATTCAGCTCAGGTAAGCAGGTGAACTGTGTGTGTGTGTGTGTGTGTGTGTGTGTGTGTGTGTGTTTTTGTAGCGTCTTTAGTCTTGATGATTATTGCATCAGAAATGTAAATTCAGTGCTCAACATGGGTTTACAAAGGAAAAAATCTTAATCTAACAAATCTGCTAACGTTTTTAGGAAAGTCTTCGGAGGTAGTAGATAATGACGAAATTACGATGTTATTTACTGACTTTAGCAAAGCATTTGACAGAGTACCGCATCAGAAGCTATGAGAAAAATTAAGGCTCATGGTATCGAGGAAAGTTTTAAATTGGATAAAATCATGGCTCACCGATAGAACGCAGAGGGTCAGCGTAAGGTGTTAAATCTGAGTGGGGCCGTGTAACCAGTGGGGTTCCCCAGGGGTCAGTACTAGGCCCACTCTTGTTCATAATCTACATAAACGATCTAGATACTGGGATCAGCAGTGACATAAGCAAGTTTGCGGATGACACCAAAATAGGGCGGCAAATTAATTCAGGGCAGGATGCAAATGCATTACAGGAGGATCTAAATAAACTGCAGGGGTGGTCTGAAAAATGGCAAATGAAATTCAACACCAGCAAGTGCAGCGTACTTAATATTGGAAGAACAAATACTTATAATGTATACAGCCTTAACAACATCAACCTAGAGAAGTCGACTTGTGAAAGAGACCTAGGGGTACTTGTAAGCCCGGACCTACGGCCTAGAAAACAGTGCGTTAATGTTCGAAATAAGGCAAAAAAGAGTATTGGGTTTTATATCTAGAAGTGTAAGTAACAAGAGTGCAGAGGTCTTATTGCAACTATATCTTGCGCTAGTTTGGCACACCTCGATTATAAGGTTCAGTTCTGGTGCCCCTATTATAGAATGGATATAAATTCACTGGAGTCGGTGCAGCGAAGAATGACAAAAAATGATTCCGGGACTTAGAAACCTTCCATATCAGGATAGGTTAAAAGAAACTTAACATTCCCTAGAAAGACGAAGAGTGCGGGAGATATGATAGAAGTATTTAAGTGGGTGAAAGGAATCAATAAAGGGATATAGATAAGTTCTTATAATATCCGAGCAGGATAGGACTCGGAGCAACGGATTCAAGTTGGATAAGTTTAGGTTTAGGAGGGAGATAGGAAGAAACTGGTTCACATATAGGGTGGTGGACGAGTGGAACAAGCTTAGCAACTTTGTAGTAAGTGCGGGAACTCTGGAAAGTTTCAAAAGGAGGCTAGATAGATTCATGGATGATAGAGAGTGGTAGTAACTCTCGACAGGAGCTGCCATGCACAGGCCAACCGGCCTATTGCAGACTCCTTATTTTCTTATGTTCTTATATATTTAACATACACGCATTTACAAATTGATTCAACACATACATACATACATACATACATACATACATACATACATACATAAACAAAATACACTTACACACACACACACAAACACACACAAGAGAGAGGGCGCTGTTAACGGGCCATTACGCACCAATAACCTGACCTCTTTAACTTAAGCTCCTCATTACAGCAAAACACTACGGAAATTAAATACAAATCTTTCCCGTGTTTCTCTCCTCTCCTCGATGATTTTTAATGTTTTTGTTTTTTGTTGTCTCCTTGCAGTCTTGTCCTTTCGTTGTGTTTATTCTGTATCTTTGTTCTGCTGTTTGTCTGTGTCTTATCTTTTTTTCTGTCTGTCTGTCTGTCTGTTATGCTTTATCTCACTGTCTGTCTGTCTGTCTGTTCTGCTTTATCTCACTGTCTGTCTCTACTTTATCTCACTGTCTGTCTGTCTGTCTGCTTTATCTCACTGTCTGTCTGTTCTGCTTCTCTCACCTGTCTGTCTAGAATTGTTTATCTGTTTCTGTTTTATTTTATTTTCTCTCTCTCTCTCTCTCTCTCTCTCTCTCTCTCTCTCTCTCTCTCTCTCTCTCTCTCTCTCTCTCTCTCTCTCTCTCTCTCTCTCTCTCTCTCTCTCTCTCTCATAGGTCAGAAGTAGCTATTGTTAACACTAATACCATCATTCGACATTGAGTCTCGTTTGTCCGCTCTGAGTGTCTGTTTGTCCACCGGTGAAGCTGATCCTGCTGCTGATGCTGCTGCCGCCAATTGGATTCTGCCTTCGTTAATCTTAATGCTGAAGGTCTCTATGGGTGGGGTGGGGGGGGGGATTCTAAGGGTGGCTGTAAGGAATAAGAAATACATTTAAGGGGACGGCATTGATATGTATCATTACGCCCATATATTGTCAGTACAGATGTGACGAGAAAGTGGCCGCCAGCTTGCCAGTCGTTCCTCCCCAAACTGTCGTATAGTAAAGAAATTGTACAGTATTGGGTTTGATGATGGCTGGTGTTACTTTTAATGGAATTGAATGTACAATATCTTGCTGGAATGCAGGTGAAAGAACAAGTACATTACAATGAAAGAAGAATTAGAGGTATAAGTTTGTCTTTGTATCATCTGTGTTATTGCATCGTCATTATTATTATTATTATTATTATTATTATTACTGTTATTATTATTATTATCATCATCTCACTATCGTATCATTACGTTATTGTGACATTATTACATGTCACGGTATCTTCATTACATCATCATAGCCACATTGTATAGTGACGTAACAAACACATCACAACATCCCCCCTACAAAGGAAACTGGAGGTGAATGGAACTCACTTAAGTCAAGGAGGGAAAAAAAGTATGTGATCAACTCTAATCGGTGTAACGTGTCACTTTGATAATTATTACTCTTAAGTAGGTAATTAGTCTCTCCCTGCCTTATACTTATGAAAATTAATTATTGTACGTCATGCCACAGGAAAATTTATCCGCTGCCTTGTAATGAAATTACTCGCTAAGTATCGATAATGAGGTTAATGAGGGTGATCTGGCCCCTCTTATAGTTGGGCCACCATACTTACTCACTTATAGTTAGTGCCCATCTGCTGTCCATTATAGATTGGTGCCACTGTCCTCCTTATAGTTGGTGCCACTTTTCTGCTGCCCTCCTTTTAGTTAGTGCCACCTGCTGCCCTCTTTCAGTTTAGTACTGCCACTCCTTTTAGTTAGTGCCACACCTGCTGTCCTCCTTTTCCTTAGTTACACCTGCTTACCTCCACACCTGCTGCCCTCCTTTTAATTGGTGCTCTGTCTTATAGTTAGTGCCACACCTGCTTACCTCCTTATAGTTAGTGCACCTGCCTCACACCTGCTGCCCTCCCTTTTTTGAGTTAGTGCCACACCTGCTGTCCTCCATAGTTAGTGCCACACCTACTTACATATTTGGTGCCACACACCTGCTGCCCTCCTTTAGTTGCCACACCTGCTGTCCTCCTTTAATTAGTGCCACACTGCTGTCCTCTCCTTATAGTTAGTGCCACACCTGCTGCCTTTCTTTTTAGTTAGTGCCACACCTGCTGTCTCCTTATAGTTAGTGCCACACTTGCTGCCCACTCCTTATAGTTAGTGCCACACCTGCTGTCCTCCTTGTTAGTGCCCACCTGTCCTCTTTAGTTGTTTTACCTCTTCCTTATAGTTAGTGCCACACCTGCTGTCCGCCCCTATAGTTAGTGCCACACCTGCTGCCCTCTCCTTTTAGTTAGTGCCACACTGCTGTCCTCCACCTGCTGCCCTCCTTTTAGTTAGTGCACACCTGCTGTCCCTCCCCGTTTAGTGCCACACCTGCTGCCCTCCTTTTGATTACCTGCTGTCCTTATAGTTAGTGCCACACCTGCTGTCCTCCTTTTAGTTAGGTGCCCACCTGCTGCCCTCTTATAGTTTAAGTACTTTGCTGCCTCATTTGTATTTGCCACACCTGCTGCCACTCCTTTTAGAATTGAGGCCACACCTTAACCTGGGTTCAAGTGCCACATCTGCTGTCCACTCCTTATAGTTAGTGCCACTACAACACCATACCCAGTTGGTGCACACCTGCTGCCCTCACTTTGGTTAAGTGCACACCTGCTGCCCTCCTTTTGTTAGTGCCACCTGCTGCTGTCCTCCTTTTAGTTAGTGCCACACCTGCTGTCCTCCTTTATAGTTGAGTGCCACACCTGCTTACCTCATATAGTTAGGTGCCACCTGCTGCCCTCCTTTTGATTGGTGCCACACTGGTGTCCTCACTTGCTAGTTAATTGCCACACCTGCTTACCTCCTTATAGTTAGTACACCCTGCTGGCTGTCCACTGTCTCCTTATAGTTAGTGCCACACCTGCTGTCTCCTTATAGTTAGTGCCACATAGTTAGTGCCACACCTGCTGTCCTCCTTATAGTTAGTGCCACACCTGCTGCCCCTCCTTTTAGTTAGTGCCACACCTGCTGTCCTCCTTATAGTTAGTGCCACACCTGCTGCCCTCCTTTTAGTTAGTGCCACACCTGCTGCCCGTCTTATGGTTGGTGCCACACCTGCTGTCCTCCCTTTTAGTTAGTGCCACACCTGCTGTCATCCTTATAGTTAGTTGCCACACCTGCTGCCCTTCTTTTAGTTAATTGCCACACCTGCTGTCCTCCTTTTTGAGTGCCACCTGCTGCCTTTCTTTTAGTTAGTGCCACACCTGCTGTCCTCTTTTAGTTAATTGCCACACCTGCTGCCTTTCTTTGGTTAGTGCCACACCTGCTGCCTTTCTTTTAGTTAGTGCCACACCCTGCTGTCCTCCTTTTAGTTAGTGCCACACCTGCTGCCTTTCTTTTTAGTTAGTGCCACACCTGCTGTCCTCCTTATAGTTAGTGCCACACCTGCTGCCCTTCTTTTAGTTAGTGCCACACCTGCTGCCTTTCTTATAGTTAGTAGGTAGAAGGGGGGAGGGAAAAAAGGAGAGAGGAGAGGGAAGAAAGGGGAGAGGGAAGGAGAAAGGGAGTAAGAAAGGGGAGAGGGGGAGAGAGAAGGAAAAAGGTATGGGGTAAGAAAAAGAAGGGGTGAGGGGAGAGAGAAGAGCGGAAGAGGGAGAGAGTGAGTAGTTAGACATTTCCACATCGTCGCCATCAGGCTATTGTGTACGTTCATTCTGGTATAACCTGTCCAGTATTACTCCACCCCTGGTACTGTTGTTCCACCCCTGGTACTGTTGTTCCACCTCTGGTACTGTTGTTCCACCCCTGGTACTGTTGTTCCACCTCTAGAACTGTTGTTCCACCTCTAGAACTGTTGTTCCACCCCCGGTACTGTTGTTCAACCTCTAGAACTGTTGTTCCACCCTTGGTGCTGTTGTTCCACCCCTGGTACTGTTGTTCCACCCCTGGTATTGTTGTTCAACCTCTAGAGCTGTTGTTCCACCCCTGGTACTGTTGTTCCACCCCTGGTACTGTTGTTCCACCCCTGGTACTGTTGTTTCCACCCCTAGTACTGTTGTTCCACCCCTAGTACTGTTGTTCAACCTCTAGAACTGTTGTTCCACCTGGTACTGTTGTTTCCACCCCTGAGGCCTGTTGTTTCCACCCCTGTTGTTCAACCTCTAGAACTGTTGTTCCACCCCTGGTACTGTTGTTCCACCCCTGGTACTGTTGTTCCACCTCTGTTACTGTTGTTCCACCTCTGGTACTGTTGTTCAACCTCTGGAACTGTTGCTCCACCTCTGGTACTGTTGCTCCACCTCTGGTACTGTTGTTCAATCTCTAGAACTGTTGTTCCATCCCTGGTACTGTTGTTCCACCCCTGGTACAGTGGTTCTACCCCTGGTACAGTGGTTCTACCCCTGGTACTGTTGTTCCACCCCTGGTACAGTGGTTCTACCCCTGGTACTGTGGTTCCTTTCCTGGTAAAGTGGTTCCACACCTGGCACAGTGGTTCCACCCCTGATAAAGTGTTTCATCCCCTGGTACTGTGGTTCCACCCCCGGTACAGTGGTTCCACCCCTGGTACTGTGGTCCCACCCCTGGTACTGTGGTCCCACCCCTGGTACTGTGGTCCCACCCCTGGTACTTTGGTCCCACCCCTGGTACTGTGGTCCCACCCCTGGTACTGTGGTCCCACCCCTGGTACTGTGGTCCCACCCCTGGTACTGTGGTCCCACCCCTGGTACTGTGGTCCCACCCCTGGTACAGTGGTTCCACCCCTGGTACAGTGGTTCCACCCCTGGTACTGTGGTCCCACCCCTGGTACTGTGGTCCCACCCCTGGTACTGTGGTCCCACCCCTGGTACTGTGGTCCCACCCCTGGTATCGCCGTTGCTTGACGATTGGCTGTCGTCGACCGTAGTTGAAGGTTAGGTTAGGTGAGATTAGGTTTAATTTGATAAGTTTAGCTTAGGATAAGTCATACGAACAGCTATTGATTTTAACATTATTGATTGGAATTCTGGTGCAAATTTAAATTCTCGCCTGGACGAGTCATGTGCTTGGATGCTTCAAGAATTTGGACAAGATCGGTCAGAGGTCAAAGGGAAATACTCAGATCTTACTCGGGTGGGTTTTACCTGTCACCTGTAAACTCACGGATAATTGATAATTAATTTTTTTCTCCAACAAATATTCCAGGTGAAATAATTGATTACCTGAAGATTCGTCCCTCTAACTTATTTCACCAGAAGGAGGGATGATAATGAGGGAGTAGATACTAATGGAGGCATAATTGGGGAGTAGACGCTAAAGGAGACATAATTGGGGAGTAAACGCTAAAGGAAACGTAATTGGGGAGTAGACGCTAAAGGAGACATAATTGGGGAGTAAACGCTAAAGGAAACGTAATTGGGGAGTAGACGCTAAAGGAGACATAATTGGAAGGAGAAGAGGCGAAAGGAGACATAATTACGCTAAAGGAGACATAATTGGGGTAGACACATAATTGGGGAGTAGGCTAAAGGAGACATAATTGGGGAGTAGACGCTAAAGGAGACATAATTGGGGGTAGACGCTAAAGGAGACATAATTGGGGAGTAGACGCTAAAAGGGAGACATAATTGGGGAGTAGACGCTAAAGGAGACATAATTGGGGAGTAGACGCTAAAGGAGACATAATTGGGGAGTAGACAAAGGAGACATAATTGGGGAGTATAGTAGACGCTAAAGAGACATAATTGGGGAGTAGACGCTAAAGGACGAGTAGACGCTAAAGGAGACATAATTGGGGAGTAGACGCTAAAGGAGACGCTATAATTGGGGAGTAGACGCTAAAGGAGACATAATTGGGGAGTAGAGAGACATAATTGGGGAAGTAGACGCTAAGGAGACATAATTGGGGTAGACGCTAAGGAGACATAATTGGGAGTAGACTAAAGGAGACATAATTGGGGAGTTAAAGAGACGTAATTGGGGAGGACGCTGACATAATTGGGGAGTAGACGCTAAAGGAGACATAATTGGGGAGTAGACGCTAAAGGAGACATAATTGGGGAGTAGACGCTAAAGGAGACATAATTGGGGAGTAGACGCTAAATGAGGCATAATTGGGGAGTAGACGCTAAAGGAGACATAATTGGGGAGTAGACGCTAAAGGAGACGTAATTGGGGAGTAGACTAAAGGAGACATAATTGGGGAGTAGACGCATAATTGGGGAGTGAGCTAAAGGAGACATAATTGGGAGAGACGCATGAAGTAGACTAAAGGAGACATAATTGGGGAGTAGACGCTAAAGGAGACATAATTGGGGAGTAGCTAAAGGAGGCATAATTGGGAGTAGACGCTAAAGGAGGCATAATTGGGGAGTAGACCTAAAGGAGACATAATTGGGGGAGTAGATGCTAAAGGAGACATAATTGGAGAAGAGGCGAAAGACGTAACACTGAATGAACCAGAGGAAAAGGCAACTCTAAAAGGGTTGGTGTAGCTGATGAGTGTGTCAAGGATAGAGCCAGGAGAGGCCCTTTCTGTCGGCTGGAGAGATTCTGACTACGGCTGTCTCCCTCAAATTAGGCTGGACGACCTGAGGACACGCTGTATTGAGAGCCAGCCGAGCGACGCAGTGAGAGAGAGAGAGCCCACACACACACACACACACACACACACACACACACACACACGCACACACACACACACACACACACACACACACACACACACACACTCTTCGGCTACGTCAGCGGGGTGGAAAAAGGTGACTTGGACGACTAATTCTTTACTTGCCTCTAAAGTAAGCTGGCAGAGAAAAGTTCCTCCTCTTTTACTTTTTCTCTTGCAGGATAATACGGACATGGGCTAAAGTTTGTAATCTTTGTTGGGAGGGGACGTGAGGGAAGGGGAAGAGAAGGGAGGGGAGGCCAAACCTTATTATACATCATAATGGGAGAGTGGACGAGGCTGGAGGGGAGAAGGAGGGAGAGTAAGAGATAAAGACAAATAATATGGTAAAAAAAGAGAAGAATTGAAGGAAGATAGAGAGATGGAAAGGGAAAAGAAGAAGAAGAAGAAGAAGAAGAAGGAAGGAGAGGGAGAGAGAGAGGGGGGAGAAAGGAATAAAATCGAGTAAAACAAATTAAATAAATATTGGTAGTAACAACATGATACACAACATCCACCTCTTGCCATAAACAATGTACAACCTCCCCCTCCCCCTCCTCCTCCCCTCCCCCTCCTCCCTCCTCCCTCCTCCCTCCCCCTTATGCCACGAAGAAATTTAGAGTAAAAAAAAATGCGACAGTTTCTGGTGACCTGGACAAACAAGAAAACAAACAAACAAATAAACGAAGAGCCCAGAGACGGATTAAGGGGAGAGAGATAACATAATGCTAAATAAAAGAGGAGAAAAAGAGAAGAGGTTTAAAAAGGAATATAGTTTGAGAAAGAGAGATGAACTTAATCCCCCCCAAAAAAATTGTTTGCGCTGGGAGTGTAATTAATGTACCTGGAACCGTCTTTTACCTGTGTGTTTGTTGGGTCAGTATACCTGTAATTATGGCGGTTGTGACTCAGGGCTTACTAGGTAATGTCTGGCAGTTGTGTAGGTAATGGTTATTGGGGAGAGAGAGAGCACACACACACACACACCATCACCGAGGGTACAATCAACGCCTTATAATCAGTTTTCCTGCTGTAGATGGCAGGTATTAACCTTCATTGACCTTACCTTTATTCCCTCCTGTCACGAAAGTCACCAGGTACTGTACTGTGGCTATCACCTGTCTGTGTCCGTGTGTTTGGCTGTCACGAAATGCATAAACGGCTGTTAATATCAATTGTCTGTCACGAGGATCACCCAGTTGCTGTTGCTATAACCTGTGTGTGTTATCAAACACATGAACAACTTCTATTATTAGTTGTCTGTGCTTTTAGTCACTTATTTGCACGCTTATATATATATATATATATTATATATATATATATATATATATATATATATATATATATATATATATATATATATATATATATATATATATATATATATATTTGCTCTTTCTCTTCAACCTTCCTAACCAGGCTAACTCCTTCCGATCCCCTTTTGTCAGTCTCTCTGTCTCTCTCTCTCTCTTCTCTCTCTCTCTTCATTATCTTTCTTCATTTTTCCTTTACGCTGAAAACTACACACGCGCATAATGAACTTTTACTCATTAGGAGAATTGAGTTGCATTCCCAAACTCATTAATAGCTGTCAAAGGCCACAAGGAGAAAATTCTCTCTCTCCTCTCTTTACTAGTCTCCAGTGTACGAGGAGTGGGTTATGAATGTTCTGTGTCAAGTGATAGTGACCATCCGTGTGTGTGTGTGTGTGTGTCTCCAGATGCTCATATATCTCCAGTTATCACTATCCCCCCCCCCGCCTCTCTCTCCCTTTATGATCTTTTCTTTTCACAATATCTCTTTATCTCTTCTCTCTTTGACCCATGCCAACACAGTCTATATATATATAACCAACGAGGCAGACTCACACACAAACAACCCACACAGAGTATAACAAAGTGACAGTACATCACACATCAGCCACACAACTCTACTGGTATTTAAACCCGTGATTCATTTACTACTTCCCTGTTCTTTCTTAATAATACAGTATTACTCGTTTGTGTGTGTGTTAAACCCTAACCTTAAAGGGTTAAACCATCATCTTAAAGAGAGTTAAACTATCATCCTTTTAAGGGATTAAATCACCGAACCTCAAAGGTTTATACCATCAAGCTTAAATGTTTAAACCACCATCCCTTTAAATCATTGTCTCTTAAGTAAGCAAAAGCAGCTAAATTTGTTCTTGAATAACTACCTGTCTATTCCTGACGTCTTCTACTGTGTATTCAATACATAACAGTAGTTGCTGACGGGAGATAATTTGAACGATCCATAATACAATGGCTCGAAGGAGTTCATTGGTTGCTGCTCCACGATATAATATTACATAACATTGTGCCCTTACAGCAGTGAGTGATGCCTTAGGGAACGTGTAGGTGGGTACTACACTTAATAAACCTGCGGCAAAATGTTCACCAGTTTCTCGTGTTTAAAAAAAATATGTTTTATCTGAACATCAGTAAACGCAGATGTGTAGGCGAGGCACAGGTCATGGCCGAGGTGTGTGTGTGTGTGTGTGTGTGTGTGTGTGTGTGTGTGTGTGTGTGTGTGTGTGTGTGTGTGTGTGTGTGTGTGTGTGTGTGTGTGTGTGTGTGTGTTTAACGATGTGTTTTTGTCGTGAAGAACACCTTTGATGAATAACAAAACAGAGGTCTGTGCTGTGTTTTACTGTGAATCTTGCGTTAACAGAGTAATACAGCGAACATCTCATGACTGATAGAGGCGGGAGGGGAGGTAGACAGACAAACTAGTGATACTTCAGTTTTCTCTCGGCTGTAACTAAGGCCAGAACTTGACGTAGAAAAATGACGCGAGTCATTAAGTGGGATCACCTCACCTTCTCACCTGTGTAGCCAACAAAACATTTTTAACTCTTTTTCACAGGAATTTTTTGTTGCAGCTAATTTTCAAATTAAACTCTATGCAGGTTTTTTCTTGTTGAGAGTTTTCATATATTATTTTGTGAGGTGCTTATTGTAGTGTAAGTATAATTGTACCTGTAGTGTTGCATCAGGATTTTTTGTTTTTACTACTACTACTACTACTACTACTACTACAACAACTACTACTACTACTAATAATAATAATAATAATAAATGCAAATTATTACGCACGCAGTGGAGGTCAGCGATAATAGATATCATGATTTAAAAAAAAAAAAAAAAAAATATATATATATATATATATATATATATATATATATATATATATATATATATATATATATATATATATATATATATATATATATATATATATATATATATATATATATATATATATATTGGCCAGATGACATTCATACGAAAAAGTAAATGAAGATAAACACTCAACAAATAACATTTCAAAAGGTCAACAATTCAATAGTTGATGACAAAAAAAAAAAATGAAAAATTTACTGGTGTTGGTAAAAAAAGAGAAATATTTCGTTTATGAATTCTGACGATGGAATAAAATGCCAAAGAAAACTATCCACCATGTATGAGCGAACGTGAGGAAAGCCGAGGATTTCGAGGCATTAGCCATGGTGTAACTTGAAGCGAGGTCGTCTAAGCCTCCAGACAGCCTGGAGGAGACGGCAGGAGGGCTGGAGCATCTAGTATTACCAGACGTATTAACTAACCTCCTCCGCCTGGCTCATGTGTCGAGGTGTGTGACCATGCTGCCGCCGGCCAGCCAGTAAGGCTATCTGGCTCTGTAGGTGGTCAGAGGCTCTGAGGTCCTTATCCCATCTGGGTATTTAAGACCGAGTAGCCCGGGAGACTCTACGGCTCCTGAAGACTGAGTGGCCCCATATATCTCTTAAGGGTTATGACTGAACTCTGAACAGCTCTCAGAGGCTCCTGACGACTGCATAAGTGGCACCTGGTGGCTGCCCGAGGTGCCTGAAGTATAAGTAGACATTGAAGGCTCTCCCAGGCTCTTGAAGACACTTGAGCCACCCATGCATGACCTCGCCTTCTGTGTGGGCGGTGGTGAGTTCATAATGTAGGCGGCCAGACACTCTATTATCGTGTACCACCTAATAGTATGGAGATCTCCAGCCCACACCTCCTTCTTATTCCCCACCTATCTTTCCTCCCCATCCCACACCGCCCTCCTTACTCCTCACATCTCCCTCCTCCCCACCACTCTCTCCTCCCCACCTCTCTCTCTCCTCCCCACCTCTATCTCTCCTCCCCACCTCTCTCTTCTCCCCAGCCCATACTACCCTCCCTTACTCCCCACCTCTCTCTCCTCCCCAGCCCATACTACCCTCCTACTCCCCAACCTCTCTCCTCCCCAGCCCATACCACCCTCCTTACTCCCCACCTCCTCCCCAGCCCACACCTCCCCTCCTTACTCACCTCCCTCCACCTCTCTCTTCTCCCCCAGCTCCCTCCTTACTCCCCACCTCTCTCTCCTCCCCAGCCCCACACCTCCTCCCACTCCCACCTCTCTCCTCCCCAGCCCACCTCCCTCCCACTCCCCCACCTCTCTCTCCTCCCAGCCCCACACCTCCCCTCCTTACTCCCCCATCTTCCTCTACTCCCTAGCCTCATCACCCTCACCCTCCTTACTCCCCACCTCTCTTCTCCCCCAGCCCACGACCCAGACCACCTTCTTACTCCCTCTCTCCCTACGACCCACCCACCCTCCTTACTCCCCTTTCCTCCCCAACCCACGACCCACACCACTCTCCTTACGTGTCTCAGAAAAAAAAAAATATATATATATATATATATATATATATATATATATATATATATATATATATATATATATATATATATATATATATAATATTTTGTCATTTTCTTAGTAAAATGAATTTGGGAAGGAAGTTCTGGGTAAAACTTGAACACGGAGTCTTGCAGAAAATTTAAGGCTATCACGTCTGATTTAAAACACTTCAACAACCAAAGTTGTGACGACCTTCTCAGTAAGTCCTCCGGGTATTGTGGCCGATGATAAAGATCACTTCATAAAGTTTAGGGCTCGTGCAGGCTCTTACCGGGTGTTCGCTGCACGGCCGACTGATGGTGTGAAGTTTGGGGGGGGTGAGGACAAGGCATAGAGCATATAGGAGCTAAAGGGCATGAGGGTCTGAGGTGTGAAGGTGACGTTGGAAGGGTATTTGGAGATGTAGAAAGTGCTGAGGTATTGGAGAGGGGTAAGGGACGCAGTGTAGGGGTATGGAGGAGTTGGGGTGTAATGGTGAGTGGGACACTGGGGTATGCGGAGGGTTAGAGTTTGATGAAATGTGAGGTATTGGAGTGTTGTCACATGAGATACGTGTGGTCATGAGGGATGGGGCAGGGACGCCGGGGAGTGGGGTGGGGAGGATAGGGGAAGAGAACGATGGTGACGGGGTAAGAAGGAAGGGGAAATCTCCCGGTCTTGGAGGATGGACTGGGTGAAGTTGGGGAGGGGAGAGAAGGAGAGGGAGGAAGACGGTGGGTGAGGGAGGCGTCATAGGTGTTGCACAAGTCAATTATAACTTGTGGCGGAGCGACACCTGTGTAGGCTCCCTGGGCCGCTTTGTGGCCCTCACTTGCTCGGCTGCCGCCTCCGTCTCCACCACCGTTTATTCATCACTCCACTACACTGACGGATGAATACCAAACTGCTCATACCAACTTCTGTAGATGGACTGTTGCCAAGACTGTGGACGTTCATGTCTCGAAGACCAAGACTAAATATGAACGTTGACCGAACAGAACAGTTTGTTGCGACTCTCAGCTGCCAAATTAAGAAACTGTTCATAAATCTACAATGAACTTGTTTGTTATTAAAATGAGTTGTGATCTTCCCGTACTGAAGGTACAGTAGTTTATGCCTGAACATAAACTGCTTTATGTTATGATGAACCATTGAACTTTACTTCTGTACCTACCTACCTACCTACCTACCTACCTACCTACCTACCTGCATGCCTGCCTGCCTGCCTGCCTGCCTACCTGCCTGCCTGCCTACCTGCCTGCCTGCACCTGCCTGCCTGCCTGCCTGCCTGCCTGCCTGCCTGCCTGCCTGCCTGCCTGCCCGCTGCCTGCCTGCCTGCCTGCCTGCCTGCCTGCCTGCCTGCCTGCCTGCCTGCCTACCTGCCTGCCTGCCTAGCTGCCTGCCTACCTGCCTGCCTGCCCACCTGCCTGCCTGCCTGCCTGCCTGCCTGCCTGCCTGCTATTCTAGTCAATCAGTCACACTGATATATATATATATATATATATATATATATATATATATATATATATATATATATATATATATATATATTTGATAAAATCACGGAAAATGGGCAATTACCTCTGAATGTCTTGAATAAAGACGAAAGCTAAGGTTCACTTGACTCCATTTTCAATTTTATCAAGATTATCTTATCCACGTTTTCATTTGATTTACATGAAATATATATATATATATATATATATATATATATATATATATATATATATATATATATATATATATATATATATATATATAATACTTCCATGTATGTATGCATGTATGCAAGAATGTCATCATTATATAAGAAAAGTTAACTCCAATAAAGTCTACGCAGAGAGATAAATTTTTACGAGTTTCTTTTCTTCGTAATTTCTTAAACCATCTTGTTAGTTTTTAATGAATCGCTTTGAAAAAATGTCGCCTCTCCCTCATTAAACAAAACTTTCATCCGCCCTGGGTCAACACCAGCTGGAGGTAGGTCAGGGGGCCGAGCACTGCAACGCCTCCGGGTAAAGACAGAGAGAGACAACTTGAGATTTATTGGGGAGGGTTTGTGCGTGCGTGTCTTGTTTTGCTTCGTTTTCCTGCGTCCATTATGATAGCTTTAAAGGATGAATGATGCTACACAACCGAATAATTTCACTGGTTTAGTTAGATTTTAATCAATAGGAACCTTGTGTACAGGGGAGGCGAGGATATGGTGCAGTAGAATGACGTGTAGAAGGTCTTTGGTTATGATGGAGAGAGGAAGAGGTAGAAGACTCGTTGTAGGTATTCAGAGGAACTTTTCTCGCTCAAATCCGGATTGCAGACTTCAAACTTCAATCATCAGACAGCTTATTGTTAACCTCCAGGACTCGGCAACAAGATTCTCTCGCCTTTACTCCCACAACTTTTTTCTTGGCCTCTGTTTCACTTCCGGGTGACCCTCACCTTGACTCACCCAACAACCTCGTCTGCCGTAGCCTCCTCTCTCTCCCTTCCCTTCCCTTTCCTCACTTCTTTTTAACCCCCTTCTCATCTTTCCTCTTCTTATTCTTACCCTTCCCCCAGTTTCTTTCTTCCTCCCCCTCCCCAGTTTCTTTCATCTTTCCTCTTCTCAACTTCATTCCTTCCTTCTCTTCCCCAACTTCCTTACTCCTCCTTTTTCACAACTTCCTTTCTCTTCCTCCTCCTCAACTCCCTTCCTTTTCGTCCTCCCTCACTTCCTCCTCCTCCTCTTCCCCATCTTCTTTCCTCCGTTGCTTCCACAACTTTCCTCATCCCTCTTCTCCCTTCGTTCCCCATCTTCCCTCCTCCTCCATCGTATTCCTCCTTCCCCCTCCCTTCCATATACCCTCTTCTAGCACGGTAGGGGGGGGGGGGGAGATTGGTTTTAATAAAGAACGTGCCAACGATTCGCGGGATGTTAGGGAGGAACGTGAGAGGACTGATGGTGTGCGTCATGTCAGGAAGCGAAGCACGCACCTCCACCCTCTCCCCACGTCACCCATGCTGATGTAACCAAGAGCCAGTTTTGTACACACACACACACACACACGACACCCAGGAGCTACCTCACCTACACCATGACTAAGGCAACGGATTCTCATATATTCCTTGGTAGTTGAGGGAGTGTAATTAACTGGCTCACTTCAGCGATATTATAAAGAACGTTGTAACTAGATATTCAAATTTGATGCGTTGGTTCATGATTACGGTATTAGGAAAGACCGATTTGTTTTGACGAAACTTATTGAATTTATATCCAAAATTCGGATTCTTAATTTTTCGTGAGATGTATGTTCCTCATAAGCGATGACGTAGAGTTTCACCGAACTTGGTTGACTTAAACTAAACCACAAATAAAAGAAATAAAAACATTCAGATTTTGTTTCTTTGGGTTAGTTAGGTTAGGCTAGGCTAAGCTAGGTTACTTTAGGTTAGGTTAGGTATGCGACGGTTTAGTGGATACAACGCCCGCCTCCTGTTCCAGGGGGTCTGAGATTCGTTCCCGTGCCACATTCACTTTTCACATTCAGGTCAGGTCAGGTTAAGTGAGGCTAATATAAGTTAAGAGATAAATTTGAAATTCAGGATCATGTTCAGTGTTCCCATCTGTTATGTCTACCAGCTGGTATGGAGGGAACGTATGCATTTTTACTCTTATTTTTCTACATTTTTTGTGTTGTAGCTGCAATCGGCGGTGGTTCCGTCTCTTCACTGACGATCTTGTGAACCTTTGTGAATTGTGATCCAAGTTACGGTAATGCTATCTGGAAAAAATCTCATGATGATGATGATGATGATGATGATGATGACGGTGATATTGAGTATGAGGACAATGAGAGTGATGATGACGGTAATGATGATGTTATTTCAGTGACCTCTTTCACCCAGCCACCTCCTGTTGCTCGCCCCAAGTGACCTCTCTTGACCTGTGGCACTGGGTCATCGTTACTGTCATGTATATACAGTATGTATGTGGTGTCTCAGATGATGTGTATTAAAGTTTGGATTTTTAAGGTACAGTGTTTTGTGAAGTTATTATTATTATTATTATTATTATTATTATTATTATTATTATTATTATTATTATTATTAGTAGTAGTAGTAGTAGTAGTAGTAGTAGTAGTGGTAGTATTGTTGTTTTTTAATCACTGTTAGTAGTTCATTCATGATTCACTTGCTCAATAATGCACAGGATCTAACACACTCAACCAGTCTCAACCAGACACTCTCATGACACACAATAAGACATAATATTACGTTCTCATGACACCCAATGACAGTTTAATCTCACCCTCTCATGACTAACCTTAAGACAATGTAATCTTAA
Organism: Homarus americanus; assembly: GCF_018991925.1. Taxonomy (NCBI): domain Eukaryota; kingdom Metazoa; phylum Arthropoda; class Malacostraca; order Decapoda; family Nephropidae; genus Homarus; species Homarus americanus. The sequence goes on along the minus strand of NW_024716703.1, from coordinate 20,146,046 downwards.
CCATGCAATTTCATGACGCATAAAAGACATAGTATTTACCTTCTCATGACCACCCGGTGATATTTTAATCTTGCCTCTCTTATGACAGACCAAACGATGTTGTAATTTTAACCACGCACACACACTCATGACTCACCCAAACATACTATCAGAACCTGGGAAATTAACCTTGAATTTAGTGAGAGTGAGACGTATGAGGGCCGGGTGAGTGACGCCAGGGGGTGGGAGGAGGGCGTGAGTCTTGTGAGGGCCAGGAGAGTGACGCCATCTGGTGGGGGGGGGCACTTGACGTAACTCCGGGTAAGCCTATTAACGCATACTCATTACCATACTAGAAGATCGGCTTACTGTACCACCCCTGCCTCAATTGATTCCTCAGTATCTCTTTCTATCTGTCTTTGTCTCTTTCGCTCTTCTTTCTTTCTGTTTGCCTATATATTTTTTTCCCGTTTCTCATTGTTTTTTTCTGTCACTTTTTAACCTCTATTTATGTTTTTCTCTCAATTTCTTTCTTCATTTCTTGATCTCTCAATAAGTTTATCCTTTTCTGTCTCTCTCTCTCTCCGTTTTCGATCTTTCTCTTTGTCTATTTTCATCCCTTTGTTTGACTTGTTTTCTCTATATATTTCTCTCTCTCTCTCTCTCTCTCTCTCTCTCTCTCTCTCTCTCTCTCTCTCTCTCTCTCTCTCTCTCTCTCTTTCTCTATCATTCCCTCCCTATGTTTCGTTTCCCCTTTAATATTAATGTTTATCTTATTCTCTTTTACTTACTCTTTCGTCTTTGTTCTCTCTCTTATTCTTCGCTTCTTCCTGCCCTTATAAGTAGTATGGCCGACTAGGTAGTAAGTCTCTAGTTAGTAAGACACGGATGGTGGAGAGAGAGAGAGAGAGAGAGAGAGAGAGAGAGAGAGAGAGTATATAAAAGAAACCAGGAGGATGATCATGAGGAGGAGGAATATAGTGGAAGATTGGGTGTGTTAGGCGTGAGTGGATGAGGGTAGTAAGGAACGTGTGAGGTAGGATGGTTAGTGTCTGGGAGAGGATGGGCACTTGGCAGACTGACGGAGGATGGGCACTTGGCAGACTGACGGAGGATGGGCACTTGGCAGACTGACGGAGGATGGGCACTTGGCAGACTGACGGAGGATGGGCACTTGGCAGACTGACGGAGGATGGGCACTTGGCAGACTGACGGAGGATGGGCACTTGGCAGATTGACGGAGGATGACAGTGATGCTTAACCATAGCTCCAGGTTTTATACTTGGCAGATGGACGACACTTGGAGGCACACATCGTGGTAGACACAATGCGAGAAAGGTTTACCGCATGGCAGGTACACCGGTTGGTAGTCACTGAGTGGAAGGTACACCTCGTAGTAGACACAACGTAATAGACACACAGCGTGGGAGACACAGGGCGTGGAAGACACAGGGCGTGGGAAATTATAACACTACAAGAATACACCAATTAAAAGTTTTATGTGGAAATTCATCAGTGTTTCAGTGAGGCACAAGAGAATGTGGGTTAGGTTAGGTTACTCTAAACTGTGGACCTTGTTAGTGTGCAGGTCTCGTCTCCCTCTCTCCTTTTCTCCCTCCCTACCTCCTCCCCCTCCTCCTTCCCTCCCTCCACCCTCTCTCCCTCCCTTTCTTTCTCGCTGCCTCTCCCCCTCCCTCCCTCCCTTTCTCTCTCGCTGCCTCTCTCCCTCCCTCTATAGCCTCCCATCAACCTCACTCTCACCTCCACTACTGGTGTAGATCCCCAATTAATGGTATTCAATTTAACGGATTCAGACCCTGATATCGGAGAGATCAGTTAAATTGTTGGTTTGATATATTGAAGTTGAAAAAAAAGTAAAATTTTTACCCTTATTTTGTTTATTTTTTATTTTTATTTATTTTTTTGTTTAGTGCTTAGAGATTTTGTCCCTGTAGAAACCATCTGTGTTTACCTGTCGCAAAAATAACAGCGGAAACTATCTGTAAACACTGACTATTATTGGTTTCATATATATATATATATATATATATATATATATATATATATATATATGGCCTAAAATAATTCTTCTCGGGTAAGAGTTGTCGCTTTAATTCCGTGTAATAAAGGATAGGACGGTCCTGCCATCGAGCTGTAGGCGGTATATATCTTAACGCATCGCTATAAGTGAGGTGTATCCAGCCACTATCCTTAAAAGGGCAAGGCGTCCTTCTCCTTCCCAGTTTAGAAGGGCTTTCTCCTTTCCCAGTTAAGAAGAGCGTCCCCCTATCCCAGTTAAGGAAGAGCTTCCTCCTATCCCAGGTTAGAGAAGGACATCCTCCTATCCCGGTTAAAGAATAAAAATCCTCCTATCCCAGTTAAGGATGGGCGGCCTTCCCCATCAGTTAAGGAAGGGCGGCCTTCCCCATCCCACTAAGGGAGTGTGGGGGTCCCGCCTCCCTCAATATTTACACTCGCCACGCCAGGTAAAAACTGAGGCCCAGGTCATTAGGGCCAGGTACGACTACAGTAAATCTGGTCCACAGCCGTTCCTTCCTGGTGAGAGAACGGAGAGAGAGCATGAGGGAAATGAGATAATGTAGAGGGAGGTGGTGAAGGAATAGAACGAAGAAGGAGGTGAGGAAGGTAGAAAAATGTTGAGGGGGCGAAGAAGATGGAGAGAACATGGAGGGATGAAAGGAGTTTAAAGAAGGTAGAGATAATGTAGAAGGAGATTAAGGAGATAGAGAGAACAAGGAAGGGGGTGTAAGAGACAGATAAAAAGCGAAAGAGTACGAGGGAAGCAGAGGAAAGTGGATCAGTGGACGACGTACCGAGAATTATAGAGAAAGGAGCTAAAAGTAAAGGGAAGAAGGAAGCAAAGTGAGAGAACACGAACATACAGGAGAGGATATAGGAAAAGTATGATGTACTTGAAGGAAATGAAGAACACTGAGAAGAAATAGTGCAATAATGATGATAATACGTTGATGTTTATTATAACTATATATTTCAATATACTGATAACGATTACAACAACAAGAACATTAATAATAATAATAATAATAATATAATATAATAATAATAATAATAATAATAATAATAATAATAATGATTTTGTTATAAATAGGATAAGAATAATTATGAAAAGACTACCACTACTAATGGTTGCCCCTCGTGTAACGAAGGGCCACCTAAGAGTGAATTTGTTTAAGGTGTAGAAGCTGTTGCCAACACAACAACCACACACTAAGTTAACGAGTTGCATGAAACAAGTGTCAAAGAGTAGTTTGAGAAGACCGGACAACTCGCCGACTGCCCTGGCTGCTGCTGCTGCTTCTTTTATATGTGGCCTCTAGCCTCCCCCAAAAGCCACACCTTCGCCACTACTATTATAGTATTTTGATTCTACTGAAAATATATAGTAGAAGTTTACACCATTATATAAACACGGAGGCATAAACTGACACATGTTAACCACCAGCATTAAAAACAGGTTCCATAATTATTATATTATAAGAAAATAACAAACATCAAAGACACAAGATGGTGGCGGGACAAATTAACCCCTTTGAGGACAATAATGAGATTAACTAACTCATCCATAAAACTGCCTCAGGTAACATCTCCTATTTTCCTGCATGGTCACTTGTCTTCATAACCCGTAAGTACAAACACCAGCTGTCAGGGGTTCTAGATTCTTAGTGATTCGTGTGATGACTATCTCTCGTAACTACAGGTATGGGGATGGATCCAACTGTTTGATATAAGCCAAAGCACAAAATTAACCTCCATAAATAGCTTCACAATTATAATTAAATTCTACCTTATTTAGATACGTTCACTTAACACCAGCCACATGTTGAAATTACATGGCGACTCTGCCTTACCTGTATACTTTATTATCACCAGAGACTCTTCTTTAACTAGATACATTTATTAAGCACCAATTGGAAGACATTACACTGAGGCTTTAAGTAAATATATTAGCTTACACTAGCTGTTAGGTGAGACAACTAGATACCTTAACGACAATAAGTAAAAGTGTTCAGAAATAAATGGAAGTTGGTATCACATAAAATTAAAATAAAAGTTTTGTTCTCAGTCCAAGACCCGCGACATTCACCAAGTTCACTTTGTCTTCATGACATTCAACTTCTTCTTTACCATCAAGGGAGACCACAGCTTCATCAGGGATGCGGACCCCTGAGTTAAAAAGTATTCGTGGCGAGAAGTATACAAACTTTCCAATTTACTTTTTGTTTCAAAGTTAACTCGTTATTCAGAGACAAAATAACTGGGGGATATTTGTAACTCTCTCACTTGTGGTACTTGTGTTTATCTCGAGAGGGTGTTGTCAGAGGTAGTTGTTTGTACAGTACTCTCTTAAATATATGTACACTCGCACCAACAAGTATCGGTGCAGGGTGTGATCGACGACTTCCGAAACGATACGTATACACTGTGATATGTCGGGAAGGTTGGTAAGTGTATCCTCATAACCACCCCTCCACTAGGTGTTGCCATATGGCTGACAATCAGTGTGTTTGTTTCCTCTTTTCGGATTGTTGCTTTGTGTCGACTGAATGATGAGCGAGGGTTCGGTCTCGGTGAACGTGGGTATAAAACAGAGGCAATATGAAGCAGTAGAGATCTACACATGCCAGACGACATGAAAACCTCAGAGGGAACACGAGGAGCTATTATTGCCCTTCATAACGAAGGGTTCGGCGTCACAGGTTAGCCAGCGGGTTGGTGTCCACAGGAACACCTCTGCACGATGGATTCGGCGATACCTCGAAACTGGTGCTACAGACGACAGGTCTCGGAGCGGCCGTCCACGCTGCACCACAGCACAAGTATCACAAATAATATTTTTTGTTAACAGGGAGCTCCTCATATTTCATACTGTCTATTTATCACTTCCCGACCTTATTTATAATGGTTTGTTTCACTTGACCAGGGCTGCCAACATACGGCTGGAACAACTCGCCTTTCCCAATACCTATCGTCACTGGTCTCAAATTGTTCACACTACAGTATGCACCGATACTTTTTGTTGCGAGTGTACATCTTAGTCCACCTGAGCACTCACACACACACTCAAATGTACCGCTACCTTACCAAGACCAATAACAACACGATCAACATCAACCATGAGGGAGGGGGAGAGGGTAAGTGGGGAGAGCAGGGGATAGTGGGGAGGAAAGGATAAATGGGGAGAAAAGGGTACGTAGAGAGGAGAGGGTAAGTGGGGGGAACAGGTGATAGTGGGGAGGAGAGAAGAGATGGTAGGTGACGCTTTACTTTCACCACCTTAAAGTAAAACCTCAACTGAGTCACAAATACTTAGATAATCAAGAGTGACTAATAAAAAAAAAGTGTCTCAGTGAGTAAGTGAGTCAGAGTGGTTACTAGTACAGTTTAAAGGAGGACATACACACATTCCCTGTCAACCTGTCTGTCGTGTTTGACGCCAGCAACACTCCACGTCGCTCACACACACACACACACACTGGGTTGTCTCGTTAATGTTTCAGGTGTGAGCGGATGAGTGGTCAGTTGGTTGCCTTTAGCGAGTGTTCTCTCCTGTAAAAGAGGAACATCACAGAGAGAATCTAACGTATCGCTCGTGTGACAAACAGAGGAGACGGGTTTTTTCTTCAGCTGTGTCAATGCCAACAAACACACCCCAATACAAGACTATACTCTCTTGTTTGTGTATTTTGTGCTTTCTTTACAGTGTTACGCCTGGGGGCACTGGTTAAGAGTCTGATATTTGTGTATACTTGAAAAACTATTGTTAAATTGATGCTTAAACCCTTAGAGTACATTATCATCGTACTCGAGTTAAGGGATTCAGTCATTCTAAACAAAGGGTTAGAAAATCTTTAAAATAAGGGCCATTTCAATGTACTTAAGAGATTTGGTCATCTCGGGAGGGGGGTGGGATTGCCATAATACTGAAAGGGGTTGATGAAAGTAATTCGAGCAGGAACTACATTGACATGAGCTCGCCCTGTCCTACACCCAAAGTCGCTTGTAACCTTTCACAAACATAGACCCTTGTAGTGTTAATTCCATCACGGTCTTACTACTCAGCGTCAGTTAAGGGAGGGAAGACTGACTTCTCTGCGGCCTCAACCTCACTCTGGTAGTGGCAGCTTAGTAATTTTAAGATGTATTTTGTGATCTCTCTTAAAGCGGCATCATTGATATTATCATCCTCCCTCCCTTCGAACCTCCCTGAGTAGACCATCACTACACTTGCCAAGTCTAACCAAAGCTAACCTAACCTTACTTAACCTAACCTAACTTGATCTAACCTTACCTTACCTAACCTAACCAAACCTAACCTGATCTAACCTTACCTAACCTAACCTTACTTAACCTAACCTAACTTGATCTAACCTTACCTAACCTAACTTGATCTAATCTAACCAACCTAACCAAACCTAACTTGATCTAATCTAACCAACCTAACCAAACCTTACTACAACTTCAGGAACAATTTCACGAGTAGACAAACAAAGATCTCCGAATGGATTAACATAGTTACTTAACTAAATTAGTTCACCTGAATATTATTTCTTCAGCTTATTTCACCTCAGGATAAACACCCTAACACTACCTGATAGGGGTTAGGTTAGGTCAGGTTAGGTCAGGTCAGGTCAGGTCAGGTCAGGTCAGGTCAGGTTAGGTGATGTTATATTAGGTTAAGCTAAGCTCAGTTAGGGTTAAAAGTAAATCAGGCAAGGTATATGCCGGAAAGACTTTAATCTAATATTCTCACATCGTAACGTTATTCCCTGTCTTGTGTCAATCATCTGTTCATACCTTCAACATATGAGGAAATTGCAGATATTTATTTTCCGGAGGGGGGGGGGAAGGGTGGTGGATTTCTATACAGTATATCAAAAACATTTTAATTATATCATAACAAAGAGAACAGACGGAGCTAAGAGAGTCTTCAGCCAGCCGTGATGGGCTACTCCTTCACCTCTACCATCACGTATACAGCCAATTTTCTCTAAATCCTTGAAGACTATTAACATTAAACCTCGGTAATTCGCTCTAATTGGGGACAAAAGCTGTGCAAATATGAGAGATTTGCACGTAAGTCGCGACAACGTGGAGACATTAAACACTAAGGAAGAGACTCGTGTGAGGGCAGGTCTTCCCTCGTGCCTCAGTGCGTGTGTGTGTGTGTGTGTTACTGTTTGTGTGTGTGTGTGTGTGTGTTACTGTGTGTGTGTGTGTGTGTTACTGTTTGTGTGTGTGTGTGTGTGTGACTGTTTGTGTGTGTGTGTTACTGTTTGTGTGTGTTACTCTTTGTGTGTGTTTATGTGGGTGTGTGCGCGTGTGTAATATATGTGTGAGTGTGTATGTGTGTGTAAGTAGGTAAATGGGTGCCTACAGTTTCGCCTCTAAAGGGTCACTGTCAACCATGATTCTCACAGTAACTTGAGGGAAATGAGCACACCAACCTCCCCACACCAATAGCCTATACCTCCCTAAGACTCCTACGAGAGTCTGGTTTCAGCCACCACTAACACCACCAACACACTAACACCATCCATCACCACCACCAACAACAACAACAACAACAACAACAACACCAACAACACCACCACCACACCACCACCTGCCTACCACCACCACCAACAACAACAACAACAACAACAGCAACAGCAACAACAACAACTACCACCACCGCCAACAGCACCACCAACGACAACAGCACCACCACCAGCACCAGCACCACCAGCACCACCACCACCAGCAACAACCACCACCAGTAATTGCAACAAGGCGGGCAATAACCGAAATTTAGCCGGTTGCGTGACTTCTGGTGATAGCGCCTCGAGGACATTTCAAGGAAGGGGTTGGCTGTGTTCTGGCTGGTGGTGGGGGGAAGTTAAGGTAAATTGCAATGTTTTAAGCTTGTGATTATAGGTAATTGTATGGGGTGTTATGACCAGTTATAAAGGAAGTCTATAAACAAGAAGAGGGTTATGGGTGTAATTAAAAGGTGTTGGATTCTGTTTTTCACCGACTATAAAGGGAGTTTGTGTTTATTTGCTGTTATATATAAATTTCCCCCTCGCGAGAAGAGAATGATGAAGTGATATTCTTAAAGTTGCTGCTCCATCATTTAGTTTATTTTATCTTGGTAACTTGAGTGGTCATCGTTATCATCTTCAGAATTTATCATAATTGCCTCAGTTATCTTGGTAATACAAGTAGGCTTAAGCAAGTCTTCGTTATCCTTTGAGAACTCACCATAACTTAGCCTCGTAGTAACGTATGCAGTTGTAGTAGTTATCGTTATCAGAATACTACACCATAAATTAGCTTTAGTTGCAATGGTGACACAATATTCACTATACGCTATAATGAAGGAAAATATTGAAGGGGTTAAAAGCTCTGTATATACTGTATGAGTTAAACTTTTATAAACAGTTACATCTATGTTGATTTATTTCCTTACGTTTAAAAACAGTTGTTCTTGTAGTTTGAGGTGAGGATTATATCTAATTAACCCTGAACCTAGAATTAGTTACAGTTAATCTTGAAGTTAGCATGTCCTGTAGTTAGTCTTGAGGTAAGGATAAGTTATAGTTAATCTTGAAATTAGTATTAACTGTAACTAGCGTTTATATCCAGGCCAAATTCCTGTCACTAACTCTTGACAGTCATAACAGGGACTCGCTTGCCACCAGTCTTATCGTTGACAGATTCATACTCCCAAGTCTTACGCTGTATATTAATCTCTACCATTAGGACCACAAAATTACATCACTGCCTTAGGTCTGTCACAGAGAAACTCGCGAGACGCAGAGAGAGAGAGAGAGAGAGAGAGAGAGAGAGAGGTCATTCCTGTCTGGGTGGCATGTAAAAGAACGATTACTTTCTGTTACAGTTTCACATCTTAGGTCTAAATGAATTACGGAGAATATAAGAGACTAAAGTGTATCCGAGTCCCATAGGCCAGACGAATCGTTAGGGACAACGTGACTGCATCATACTTGATACAAAGTCGTCGGTATCAACTAGTTAACAGAGTGGGCAGCACTACACTCTACCACCTTCAATTACCCGACTGTAACATTGTGTACCCATTTAATGGTAGTGGACTGGGAATGTCCAGTGATCGAATCAGCTACCCTTAGGACAAGAAGCGAGCGCTGTATCACCTGGCCATCGCATCAGCAATATACAGTAAGTGATACGATTACTTTATTTCATGGATTTTAATCTTAATTATATTATTATATAGGAGATAATTGTATATAACATGAATAACATGACTGAAATTTTAACAAAGATTCAGAATTCGACTCTTCGCAGTGTAAGGCCGAATTATGTGTTGGTGGAAGACTAACCGTTTATATATATATATATATATATATATATTTATATATATATATATATATATATATATATATATATATATATATATATATATATATATATATATATATATATATATATATATATATATATATATATATATATATATATATATATATATATATTTATCTAAAAGAATGGTTACAATACATGGCGGACAGGATTATGTTATTTTAATTCTTTGGAAAAATATTAAAAACATCAGATGCAATGCGAGGTCATATAATTACACGGTGCCCAGAACCACAATGTTGCCAGACCAGCTATTGGAATGCTTCTCCTCTCTGTAAAAAACTTTTCCCAGAACAAAGTTAAATATAATCAAAAGCACTAAACATATTTACACAATATCGTTTGTGGTCTGAACCTGTTTAAAATACTGTACAGCAAATCAGTGTCGACTTGTTGTGTGGTGATGAGGAACTCTGGTATGTAAAGGTATGTTGAGGAAAATCTGGTTATTTCATTCATTAACACAGAGACAAAGCGACATCGGTGAGACATGAATACAAATTTTACCTCCTGTTGTAGGCTTAACTTATTAAAAAAAATAATAATATCAAATGAATAATATGATGGCAAATATCAGATTCATTGATTAAAATCACATAAATGAGAATTCGAAAAAAATATTTTCAATTACCTTTGGCAATTCAAACGTGTAATAACATTAATTCAGTTTATATATATATATATATATATATATATATATATATATATATATATATATATATATATATATATATATATATATATATATATATATATATATATATATATATATATATATATATATGTGTGTGTACACAGAGCGAGTCTATGTTATGTGTGTGTGTGAAATGTAAAACTGTTGAAGCTTTTCTACAGTGAACCTTTACTCTGTCCGTGTAAAGTAACGAAGTGATTCTCGTCTAAATTTATCAGTTTTATTGAAAATCTGCATAAAGACCTAAGAAAATATCAGGATAATTTATCCCTTCAAAGATAAGAAAATATAAAACTTTGAAAATAAACCTAACCTAACCTAACCTAACCTAACCTACCATAGCATAGCATAACATATGCAAACCTAATCTAACCTCACTAGCCCAATCACCACCCCCCCCTCCCCCAGGTAACTTTAGGTTGGTTACTCTTCAGATGAGACGAGTTAGGGGTCAATAATAAGTGTTTATAATGTTACAGTTATTAAGCTGCTCAGGTGCTATTATTTAGGTAACTATGACCAAGAAATATTTTACCTTTATAATAGTTTTTAACGATTAAGATCTAATAAATTGCACAAGAATACATACAAACACACAAACTCACGTCTCCTCCCTATCCGTCCCCACCTCCCCCACACCTCATCTGGCACATTAAGAGCCGTATATAAGCCAACATGACCGTGATAATTAACCAACAGGACCTGGACAAAAACTGCCCAATCTGGTCTTATTTCCATGCAAACTGCGCCATTGGCCTCCACCTCCTGAATCATCTGCTACGTGGGCCAATTTGTATTCTAATTTTCAAATGTAGCTAAATTTGGGCGTCTCAACTCAGACTCGCTGCCGGAACTGGATGAGTATTTGAGTATTTTATAACATTGATAAATTTTTGGAGCTAGTCGCGCGAATTTGTACTAGTTTGTATTTCTGTTTTTATTGTGTTTTTTCGTGATTTTTTTTTGTTATTCAATTCAACGGTGTTTGTTATAGAATAGATATTTCATGATATCGTGTTTTTTTTTTTACAGTTATTACATTGTGTTTTTTTTGTTTTGTTTTTTTGAGTGCGTGGATTTCTGCTTGTGATACATGTATACAGTGTGTATCTTTTTATGAGTGTGTAAAAAATTATTGTCAGCTTTAGAGTGTAGTTAGAATTAGATTTACATAATTTGCTCATCTGGGGTTAGGGAATTGAGGCTGACAACAGAAGTGTAATAATAATAATTATTATTATTATTATTATTATTATTATTATTATTATTATTATTATTATTATTATTATTATTATTATTAACGGTTTATTGAAAAAGTCGGCAGGCCAAAGGCTGAAAATATACATTGGACAAAAATGACATATTACTTCCAAATACATGGAGTAGGTGGGTCGATTAACAAAAGCTTTCATTACTGAAAGAAGAAGGAACATTAATTGAACATACAAATTTTTATAGTTTACAGTTGATGGCCCGGGCCTGGACTGGTCATTGAGACATTAGGTGGTGTGGTCACGTGATGTAGTAACTCGTCCTCGGGTGTGTGTGTGTGTGTGTGTGTGTGTGTGTGTGTGTGTGTAAGAGAGAAAAGTGGTGTGTACAAGGTCTATGTGGTAGCACCATGTTATGTTAGCGCAAGCAATTGCTCCCTCTCGCTTTCAGCTACCACCGTTGGCTAGCCCTCGTGGCGAACAGCAAGCACTGCTTGCTCCCTCTCGCTTTCAGCTACCACCGTTGGCTAGCCCTCGTGGCGAACAGGGAAGCAATTTGCATAAGTCTTCCCCTGCCAGTACACAGCCTCTTCACCATCAAAACTCTTGCTGTGCCTCCTCGTGGCAACACATGTTAACTGGGCGCCTTGTGGGCCCAGGCTAGACCAGCAGGGGATCTCGGAGTAGCAGTGGGCCCCAGAGGAATGGCGCATAGGTCCACTGGCACGTGGACACGTCCTGGCGCCTACGAACTACTGCCCCGCTGTATTGCAGATTAACCTTGGTAGGTATAAGGCTACGGGAGAAAACCCCGAACGAAAAATCTGCAATGGAGCCCCACATCAGGCAGAAATGCTTACAGAGCTCCAACACGAACCCAACGGCGGAAGAAGTGACCAACATGGGAACCCAACGACTACACCGGCGGACGAAGGCAATGCATAATTGACAGGCTACTTAGGCGAAACCCAACAAACTTGGCTGTCGGCAGTCCATTACAACTCTCCCTCTCCCCAGTTGTTGCAACATTTGCACCACTGAATCAAGAAATGGGAGAGCCAAGATGTGTGGTTGCAGTCTGCGCTCCTGGCTCACCACATAATCAATTCACGCGCAGCCATCATCCAACTCATCATACTCAGCATCATCAAACCCTTGTACCCCAAAAGTTCTATGGCGACGGACGAGTGGTGACAGGACAGGCAGAGATGACTGCCGCGAGTCTAGTCACAGCTCTGGACATGGGCGGCACAGATAAGGTGGTCGTTTATGCACTGAGATCTAGGAAGCAGTGCAATCCGGTCCTGTCTATGCGACTGAGCAGCCCTCTTGAGGTCCCACTTTACTACCCCAAATGGGGAGGGGGCTAGAAAAGGTGCCCTAAACATAGCCTGCCTAAAGTACCAACCTGGCTGGGCAACCGCACCCAGTAAGGTCATCCTGATGCGACCGAAAACACAATTATAATTCCAGATCAAAACAAAAACAAACTATGTAACTTCTTATGGTCACTGCATGGAATATCAGGACCCTTCTGGATACTGGCACAAATGCGCATCCTGAAAGAAGAACCTCCCTTGGGGCAAAAGAGCTTTCTAGGTATAACATCGACATATCAGCCATTAGTGAGTCCCAGCTCTCTGACGAGGGTTGACTCACAGAACCGGGGTCTGGCTATACTTTCTTCTGGAAGGGTAAGCCTGCTGCGGAGAGAAACCGCATTTACGGAGTTGGCTTTGTCATCCAGCAACGCATTCTACACAGGCTAATTGAAATGCTTGTTGGTATCAACGAGTGCCTCAGGGCGCTGAGAATCCCACTGAATCACTCATGTCATGCCTTTTTCATCAGTGCATACGCCCCAACACTGGATGCAGAGGATGACTGGTGCTAATTCTCTTTTCCGTTTTTTTGGCTCCCTTCCTTACTCGTACCAGTGCCAATATAGCCGGCGGGGTGGACATCGAGTACCGGGTGAAGGATCTTTTCAAAATAAGACAAAGGTGTTGGGAGCTTCCATTACTGAACTTCAGTATGCAGACGACCTTACCCTTGTTGCTCACATTGAATGCGACCTACAGGAGATCCTGAACACCATCGCAGATGCGTATGCACACTTCGGCCTTGAGGTGAATGTAAGAAAGACCCAGATTCTCTTTCCGCCTGCCCCTGGTTCAGCCATACTTCCCCCCATCCATCCAGCTTAACGGTACTACCCGCGCTTATCTCGGTTCCCACCTGTCCACCACCGCAGACATCGGTGAAGAGATTCAACATCGGATCAGATGTGCATCTCAAGCCCTTGGCAGACTTTGTACTCGTGTCTTCAGCTGTAGGGAGCTGAAATTATGTACAAAGTTGCATGTATATCGAGCAGTGGTCCTCCCCACCCTGCTATATGGCAGCGAGACATGGGTCACATATAGGATGCACTCAAGGCACTTGAAAATTTTCACCACCGTAGTCTACATTCCATCCTCTGAGTTTGCTGGGACGACGAGAGAACAAATGCCAGATATTCTCGATGACACCAACTGTAGGAGCATCGAGGCAACCATTATCCATGAACAACTACGTTGGACTGGCCTTGTTACCCGCATGGACAACAGTAGACTGCCAAAGCAGCTACTTTACAGTCACCTAACGAATAGTAAATCGTAACGCTGGCGGGCAATTGAAAAGGTATAAGGATAGTCTTAAGACAAACCTGAAAAAGTGCCAAATCGACCCCATCACCTGGGAGACGATTACTCCACACAGCAACGCTTGGAGGAGCACCACACGAGAAGGTGTTAATACTTTCGAGTTAGCCCGACTGCAAACCGAGACAGAAAAGCGCCAAGCGCCGCCCGTCCTGCACTAGATGAAGCCATCCACATGTGCAACATCTGCGAGCGACTTTGCTAGTCCCGTACTGGCCTCTTTAGTCACCTTAAAACTCACCAACAAAGGTGACATCGTTAATAACTCATATCATTGTCACATAGCTGGATGATCGTCATACTTCGACACCCTCACACACATCTTCAACACACTCACACACACATCTTCGACACGCTCACACACACATCTTCGACACACACACACATCTTCGACACACTCACACACACATCTTCGACACGCTCACACACACACACACATCTCCGACACACTCTCACACACATCTTCGACTTACTCACACACATCTTCGACTTACTCACACACACACACACACACACACATCTCCGACACACACCCACACACACACACACACACACACACACACACACACACACATCTTCGACACCCTCATACATACATCTTCGACACCTCACACACATATCTTCGACACACTCACACATACATTCGACACACTCCACACACACACACATCTACGACACACTCACACCCACACACACACACACATCTTCGACACACTCACACGCACACATCTTCGACACACACACACATCTTCGACACCCCTCACACACACACACACACATCTCCAACACCCTCACACACACACACACATCTTCGACACCCCTCACACACACACACACACACACACACATACACATCTCCAACACCCCCACACACACACACACACCTCCGACACCTTACACACACACATCTTCCGACCCCACACACACACACACACACACATCTTCGACACCCCCACACACACACACACACACACATCTTCGACACCCTCACACACACACACACACACACACACATCTTCGACACCCTCACACACACACACACACACACACACACACACACACACATCTCCGACACCCTTACACACACACATCTTCGACACCCTCACACACACACACCCTCACACACACACATCTTCGACACCCTCACACACACACATCTTCGACACCCTCACACACACACATCTCCGACACACTCACACGGTTTGTATTACTCTTATTGATGTACAGTATATACATTTATTTTATTGTTCCCATCAACCTAAGGGTGTTTTGAGTTACTGTAGATGCAAATATAAAAATAATAGTGGAGTCATTATCTTTATTAGTTATATATTCATGATTACAATTATTATTATTATTATTATTATTATTATTATTATTATTATTATTATTATTATTATTATTATTATTATCATTATTATTATTATTATTATTATTACAATTATTATTATTATTACTTTTGCCTCTAATAGTTTTCATATTATTTCTACCACAGTATTATCAGAGTAATATTATTAAGAAAGAACAATGAAAGTAGTAAATGAAACATGGGTATAAATATCCGTAGAGTTGTGTGACTGATGTGTTCAGGTGAATATATTATAGTGTGTGATGTACGATATATTGTCTGGCTCTTGATATATTTTGTCTACGTGTGACAGCTGATGAACTAATTTAATTGTTCTGGCAATAATACTTCGAACAAGTTATTATCACCGACAATTCTCTGGAAACACTGAAAGCTTAATTTCCTGTACTCATAAGGTTAATGGAAAATATTTATTACGTTTCCAAGAATAAAAAAAAAATCCCCTGTAATTTTTGTGTGGAAATTTGTGTATTTTTATATTGTTTAAAACCGTTTTGATATATTTAAACAACAAAGTTATTTCCACGTGTTTTAAGGGTAATAATGCCCTAACGTAATATATCGCTCTCACAAGAGTTCAGTGAGATGTAAGCGAGACGATTATCCAAAAAACGCCAGACACAAACGTTCTTAAAACAAACACAAATTTAATACACGACCAAAACCCTACAGCCATTCAGGCGCTCCAGATATTTATCTCAATAACATTCATGTTAACAAATTCGTTCACGTAGCTGGAGTGGTCGCCTGACAGTGTCCTCACCAAGAAACTTTTCTCAGACTTCATCAAAGTTTGGGTTTGAGGTACAGTATGAATTAACAATGTGTCGCTTCACCAGCTTTCTCACGGGCGAAGGAAGTTATACGTATACTCCCCCACGGACTGGTGACTCACTACTCTACCGCAACTTTGTTGACTCTGGCAATAGATTTACAAAGGTTCGTATGATAAATAATCTTCGTAACTGATGGTATGAGAGTACACACAGCTTTTTGACGAAGTTCTAAGACAAAAATAATGCCTATAGTATTCTACCTTAACTATATGCGTTCATACAGTACCAGTTCCGTAGATAACAGTATTTTTGTCTCCTAATTGACACTAAGTCAGTATAATTTTGCTTTTATATTTAGAAGTAATTATTGTGGATTAGCTTAAGCCACATAGTTAGGTTTATTATTATATTATTATTTATGAAGAATATTCAACATACGAACCTTTCAGAATCTGAAATTTTGGCGGGTATTTTACTAGGGAGTTCCATAAACTGTTGTTAAAGAAATTTATCCGACATAATTTTAAAGTAAATCTCTGAGAACAGTATTTTGAAAGAATATTTGCAATTTATATGTTTATAAATCTGATAATTTTATAGTTCAGTGCCATAGAGATATATTCCATCAGTGTGATATCTGGATGTTGACACACCAGCTGATCACGGTCGCTATTCCACGCAATAATATTTTTATAAGGAATTTTTGTTGTGTGAACGCGAGCAGTAATATTATGGTATATGTCGACATGTATCGCTTTATGTGGGATGAAAACTATCTATGTTTTTAATTAAACAGTCAACAGTTTTACCACGGTGTACGGTATATAGTAAAAATAATAAAGGAAAATTTCATATTTTGATTACGAACAACTTCCAGCATGAGCGTTGGCATCACTGACGGCAACAAATGTATCAACAGTGTTTACATAGCAGAGTTACCATGGCAACAACGGTATCCTCAATTGGTTATGGTGTTCTAATTGTCTTTTATTCAGCTTTGTGGTCTAGTTAGTCGAGGAGAGACACAGGAACTAACACTCACCAATGCAGTGTGTGTGTGTGTGTGTGTGTGTGTGTGTGTGTTTGTGTGTGTGTGTGTGTGTGTGTGGTTGGTCAGTACACTATCTTGTCAACGCTTGTATTAAAAACTTGCACAAAAAGTTTCAATCGTGTTGGGAGAGATGTAAACCTCACCAACACATGATACTGATTTACGATAACGAAGATGCTGATGATGACGTTGATGTTTATAATGACTACGATAGAAATGTTAATAATGATGGTATTAGTGGCTATGGTGATTATAATGACTACGATAGAAATATTAATAATGATGGTATTAGTGGCTATGGTGATTATAATGACTACGATAGAAATATTAATAATGATGGTATTAGTGGCTATGGTGATTATAATGACTACAATAGAAATATTAATAATGATGGTATTAGTGGCAATGATGATTATAATGACTACGATAGAAATATTAATAATGGTGATGATGATATTGATGATGATGATGATGATATTGATGACGATGATGATGATGATATTTATATTGATGACGATGATGATGATGATGATATTGATGACTTTAATAATTATAATGACTGATAGAAATACTTATATTGATGATAATAATGAAGATGATGATATTGATGACGATGATGAGGATATTGGTGATATTGATGACGATTATGATGATTATGATGAGTACAACGAAATTTAAATAAAAAGTTACACACTATTTCTGTTATGTGACGACGGGAAGGGGGAGAGGCTTCGATGGTGTAGGGGAAAGCCGACGTAACTTGTTCCGTCAACTTCTTACAACTTGTGAAGTTCGAGGTAACACGATTAACTATGTTGTCGCCGCTGCCCAACACCCGCAACGTCCCACACGCTTAAGTTAAGGATCTGGGACGAAAAAGTTGTAATTTGGGTAATTAATTGTCGTAATGACGTTTGGAATATTTTTTTTTACATTTTTTGTTATTCTGGATGTACTAAAAATGTTAGCAACTTAATTTCTAATGCCAAGAAAAAAATAAGTATTTTCGGCTAAATATAACCGTTTTAGGCAATTTTATCTAATGTTTACTTTGTTGAAAACGTCAATATATATTACACTTTATCATACAGATTATGTGATATGTAGATGCGTTCACACATATCCACACATTTCCATTAGCGTACCAACTTGTGCATTTACACCTAGGCAAAAAATTAACGAAATGATACACACACACACACACACACACACACCTTACTTATTCGCCCCCCCCCACCTACAATTAAATATTTTTTTAGCACATTTTATAACAGTTTTAGTACATTGGAAACACATTTAATGCACATTCCAATAACTTTCATCAGTTATGCCTCATACCGTGAAATACATCACAGAAGACATACTTTAATATTATTCTATTACTATGACTGTGTACCGGTTAACTATATGCGCCAGTCGCTCCTGTTCAAGGTGTCCAGGAGACTTACTCAACATGTTTAGGTAGACTTGAGTAACGTGTTTAGGTAGACTTTGTGCAACATGTTTAGGTAGACTTTGTGCAACATGTTTAGGTAGACTTGTGCAACATGTTTAGGTAGACCTGTGCAACATTTTAGGTAGACCTGTGTAACATTTTAGGTAGACTTGTTCAACATAAGTATAATGACGCCCATGGAAGCTGCCCAGAGAATGTTATTAATGCATTGAAATTGTATGTAATTTACTGCAGTATTGCCCAAGGATCACCTCTTTCATATCAAAATAAACCAAAGATAATTGTTGTAATGATGGAACACGAGAGCCTGAATCCCTGTAGCATCAAGAGTATAAAATACATGTGGCATATTTAATTTAAAAGAAGTGATCTTTGTTGATATAAATAGCCGAGCGCGGTGTATCTTTTTTACGAGAGAGAGAGAGAGAGAGAGAGAGAGAGAGAGAGAGAGAGAGAGAGAGAGAGAGAGAGAGAGAGAGAGAGGATTTACCCGTACATACTCCCCGACAGCTCCGCCGCTACATGAAAATTGCTTATTAAAAACATACTCATAAATTTTATAATGAGGGCAATATACTCCCTTCCAATAATTTTTTTTCTTTTTACATCATCAACATTTTTACGCTCAGGTACACAATTTTTGATTAGGAAATAATACAATCAAACTGTGTATTTGTGCTGGCATTATACATTACGCTTATTATAATGAGACATAATGTGAAACGTAATATAATTAGTACTCTCAGTTTGGGGGCTAAATATTTCGTTACCTTTCTCAATGCGTATGACGGCAGCGTATATTGATTTCTGCTTGTCTGTATGCTCGTCAGTCTGTGTGTCTGTTTGTCTGTACGTCTGTGAGTTAGTGTCTTGCCATCTGTCCGTCAGTGTGTTAGCTAGTCTGTTTGTATGCTCGTCTGTGTATCTCTCTGTCTCTTCATCTCTGCGTCTGTGTGTCTGTCTATGTCTGTCCGTTTGTGAATATGTATGTCTCTACGTCTTTTTATCTATGTGTCTATATCTGTTCATTAATCCGTCTTTGCGTCTGACCGTCTGTGCGTCTGTATGTATCTTCATCTGTCCATCTGTTTGTGTGTTCATCTGTCGTCTGTTTGTGTGTTCATCTGTCCATCTGTTTGTGTGTTCATCTGTACGTCTGTTTGTGTGATTGTCTGTTTACCCAATTCTTGTTTGTTGTTAAGATTAACCAAAAACAACTGGTCCTCAAAATGCTATCGTTCTGGCGGTGAAAGTTAGGATAGAGTTAGGTTAGGTTAGGTTAGGTTAGGTTAGGTTAGGTTAGAGTGGGTTAGGTTTAGCAAGGTTAGATTAGGTTATGCTAGTTTATTTTAGTTTAGGTTTGATTTGGTGAGCATATGTTACGTTACGATTAGAAAAATTAGGTTACGTTAGTTTTGATTAGGTTAAGTTAGATTGCGTTAGTTTACATTAGGTTAGGTTTGGTAAAGTAAGGTTAACGTCGTTTAGGTTAGGTTAGGTTAGGTTAGAATAAGTTAGATTTGGTAAAATTATGTTAGGTTAGGTTAGATTTCGTAATGATTGGTTAGGTTAGTTTTAATGTGTGCCTGTATGTGTGTGTGTTTATGTGGGTGTATGTAATGTGTGTGTATATGTGTGTGTGTGTGTGTGTGTGTAATAATAAGTTCCAGGTATACGAGTATTTACTCTGTGTACCTAACTGTAAATTCGAGTACTCATTCACAGCTGGGTGGACTGGGAGTATCCCGAGATCGAACCCACGCGATCTTTGGGACTTAGGGCGAAGGCTGTACCCACTCCGCCGCCACACCCCTTATGCTTATCAACTCTGGCTAAATATCAGCTGCTTCTACCTGGTTGCTGTTCCTCTGGGGGCGTTTTCGTGCCAGCTCCCCAGCTCTCCTGACCCGCCCTGCCTCTGAATATTTTATGACAGCGATAAGACGGTACAGCCTCCTAGTGCTGCTCGCTTATGTGTTCCCGGGTATATTTTTGCAGCAGTTTTGTAACAGATTCAGCCAGAGCAGAAGTTGTTTCTTGTTCACGATGCTGCTGTTAAGGAGAGAGTCAATTTATGATATGTATTTTGTTTCAGTACCTGACTATGTTACGTAGAAGTGAAATATGTTGTCATTTAATATCACGTTAATATTTTATTACTTGGATTATTAACCCTCGCCGCTAGGCTGAGAGCTTATTGTATCGCTTTGTGTGTGTGTGTGTGTGTGTGTGTGATGCTTAAGTCTTGGGTCTCCAATATTTCCGTTCTCGGATTGATGCTCGAGGACTATGTTTATAGATTTCACATCTGTTAAGCGAGAGCTGTTAACTGGTTAAGTATATTCATGTAGGAAAGTTACCTCATCATTAATCCAACATAAGTAGGAATTTCCTGGGCCATGGCCTTTTTTTTTTAAGATGACCAATGTCACTTTTGGGAGTAAAAAAAAAACTACCACCACCACCACCCACCACCATCAAAACCCACCACTACCACCACCTTCACCACCACTAAAACCCACACCCACCAACACCATCAAAACCCATCACTACCACCACCTTTACCACCACCAAAACCCACACCCACCACCATCAAACCCCACCACTACCACCATTCACCACCACCAAAACCCACCACCACCAGGCTCCACCCACCATCACTAATACCACAATCACACACCACACCCAACCCACCACCACCTGATCAACCACCACCATCACAACCCACCACCACAACCCACACCACCACTACCACCACCACCACAACCCACACCACCACTACCACCACCACCACAACCCACACCACCACCACTACCACCACCACTACCACCACCACAACTCACACCACCACTACCACCATGACAACCCATCACCATTACTACCACAGCCCACCACCACTACCACAGCCCACCGCGACAGTCCACACCACCAGCACTACCACTACAGCCTACCACCATCACCGACCGTCATTACCACCACCACTACTATCACCACAACCTACCACTACAACCCACCACCACTACCAACACAATCTACTCACACACACACACACACACACACACGCTACCGCCCAGCGGACAGAAGTCATTGCCGCTCTATTTGGTCATCTGTGTTAAAACTATAACCAAACAGTAAATGCTTGCAACAGGTGGAACTGCTGCCGACTGACTTATCATTGTCCTTCACACATTAATATTATTTATAATAAACGTAGTTTGCATACTTCGTGGGTATGTTTTTATGGTAAATTACATTATATTAAACATGTGATGCTTATGTATATAGATATGTAAATAGAATCAATTACATCCGTTATTTATTGGGTCATGAAGGACACCATATGAGGGACGCCAACCCGTCCCCCCCCCCTATCACCCATATATTATGTAAGAGCTACATAAAAAAAATAATAATATAATTGCTCCGACCTGTAGCACAAGCTGGGAATATCAGCCTAATGTGCGGTAACATATTCTAAGCATAATTGGTTATATGCCCTCCGTATTTACATCCTTACTTAATACAAAGTCTGATAATTAATTTCGCGAACTTAATTGTCAGACCTCGTAAATGTTGCGTTGTAACCACACAGGTAACTCCTTAATACTCTCCCGTCCCTCTACCTCCGAACACCCTTACCCCCCTCAACCCCCATAACTCGCCCCTGTCACACACCAGTCCCCGTCATCCCCCCCCCCTTCACCCTCACTTGTGAATGCTTCGGATTCACAAGTCGACACTCTCGGGGTTCACACGGAAATGGTGGATTGACAACACTGAGTGTACCAATCGGAAATGTCTCCAACTATACGTCTTTGTATATAATTGAAGATTGCTAGAGTCGGATGAACCATTTACAAAAAAAAAATGTTAAGTAGAGTGCCTGGCTCTCACTTCTCTTATTACAATGATATTAAGTGGTTGGTCCTTCGTGTAGCCAATGCCAGCTGCCGGGCGGTGGCGTCAACAATATAATTGGCTGCGGCGACTGTCCAAACAAGCCGAGCAAACATGCCTGGAGAGTCTCGTGTTTCCCTAAAAAAACAAAACAGAGAACCGTGTGTGCTAATTGTCTACACTTTGACACCTGTTTACGCGATCTATGCATTAGTATGAACCTTTACAAAGACATGAGATTCCCTCCCCATATGCATCTTCGCATTTGGCTGCAGAATTATAACTAAGCATCTATAAATTTATTACATTTGCATCTGCGCACTCGCCTCAACTTACAGGTACGCATCCACACACTAACACAGGTTCACTTGTGCACGATACACACAAACACCCATATACATTTAACACATCTACACACACACACACACACACACACACACACACACACACACACACACACAAAATGCACACATCAGACGAAGAGACAGATTAATCAAACATATGGATTATTGATGTCTCTCCCGGGGCAAACTACTAGTGGGGAGCTGGTGTGTGTGTGTGTAAGTGTTACATGTGGTGGTGTTTATGTGTGATTCATTTATCTATACAAAACATTCAACGCGGGCGAAAAATACACACACACACACACACACACACAAACACACACACACACACACACACACACACACACACACACACACACACACAGAGTCAGAGGGCGGCACAAATCAGATCTATATTAAGAGAAAATGAATATCACAGTATTACACGAAAGACCCATTTAGCAATTTTCAGAACATAGGAAGGAAAAAAAAAAGATGATATCTCCTACATTCAGAACTTAAGAACTCCTTCCTACTTTACCCTAATAAAGGTAAACTTTACCTCATTTCTAAGGTAAGCTTGGCAAGAAGTTTCAAATTTGTTTACCCAGCTTAGGGACAGAGAGTGTGAGAAGCTCTTGGGGACAGAATATATATATATATATATATATATATATATATATATATATATATATATATATATATATATATATATATATATATATATATTTTACTTTACCACTAAATTCTATATTTATTTAGATATAATTTGTATTATTATATTTTTTTAATGCATTAGATTTTATTATTATAGTTATGGCGAGGATGTTAGGATGATATCATTAACGTGTTTCATATTATTATTATTATTATTATTATTATTATTATAGACAACACTGTTACACAACCTGGAAATAAAAAGACAAAATAATATTGCGCGTTTTGTGTTGCAGCTTAGCGATGAACGATACCTCCCACTAATAGGGACTGCGTCTCATTTAGCCGTATCAAACCTCGTATATAGCGGATAATAGGATACAAAAAGGACTCCACGAGGACTTCACCCAGGGAGGAACGAGTATGAATAGTACCTGGATCACTGACAAGGGTTTACCTGGGCTTAATGGACACACGCCCCCTTAATATACCTGTTGAGGGGGGGAGGTGGTGGGTGAGTTGATAGAGCGATTGATTCCTCTTCTTATAGTTGATTGTTGTTGTCTTTCTGGTGATCATCCGGGAGAATTTATTATCATTCACCATCATCATCAATCGTCATCATCATCATCATCATCTTACAGTACATCTTCATCATCTCTCTATCATTATCACTAAGCATTTTCTATCTATTATTTCACCATCACCACCCAAACCTCGTTACTGTCACTCTCATATATACTATTAATCACCATCACCTACTATCATTTTCATATCTATTGTTATTATATTCACTATCACTTACTACTTCATATAATTATATCCTCTTACCATCACCACAGCCACCTGCTCACCATCAACATCACTGTCACCTAACTCACCATCACCACCACCTGCTCACCATCAACATTACTGTCACCTACTCACCATCAACACCACACTCACCTGCTCACCATCATCTGCTCACCCTCACCTGCTCACCGTCACCACCACCCTCACTTGCTCACTATCAACACCACACTTACCTGTTCACCATCACCACCACCACCCTCACCTACTCAACCCTCACCATCACCCACACCTGCACACCCTCACCTGCCTGGGGTGTTATAATCAACTCAGAAAGGCTTTAATTAGGCAATAGCTGGAGTGAATATTTACTCCGGTAAAGTGGCAATTTTCTCTAACGCCATTTGAGCTTATGACAAAAAGAAATAGAATGAAGTATATTGGTAAAAATGTATTGAGTAGATTGAATATTGTTTTGCAATGTAAATA
The DNA here is from genome assembly GCF_018991925.1 of Homarus americanus. Classification (NCBI taxonomy): domain Eukaryota; kingdom Metazoa; phylum Arthropoda; class Malacostraca; order Decapoda; family Nephropidae; genus Homarus; species Homarus americanus. The sequence goes on along the minus strand of NW_024716703.1, from coordinate 20,121,227 downwards.
AATAAATAAATGAATATGCTTTATTTAGACAATATAATAATAATAATAATAATAATAATAATAATAATAATAATAATAATAATAAAGATGATGATGATATAATTCGTTTTGTAGCTGAAAAGAAAAAATTATTAAAATTAAAAAGCAGAAAATATGAATGAAATAAACATTTTGTAGTGTATTTTTTTCAGTGACAAATAACACTTACTATTGATTTCTAATACTGATGCAAATGTTTCACGCGTGGATGAGTCGATATTACAGTACGATATGTTTCTTTTAATCAATAATGCCATAACAATTACGATTATTACAAAAGAACATAATTTTAAGGAACGTTGATATGGTACACTTGTATGATTATGGTACTCTTGTCGTATGAGCATTATGGTACACTTGTATGAACATTATGGTACACTTACACAGTCTCAGGTTAATAGAAGGTGTTAGAGGTTTGACTCTTGTGAGAAGTGAGGGAGATGAGAGCTGTGAGGTGAGAGACATAAACTTGTATGGTGTCCAACGTAAGAAGGCAGCAATGGTGTTATGAAGTAACTAAACCCCTGAGGTCGAACAAAGTCTTGGTAGAGGTCAAAGGGTCAATTTAGCCACATAAGCACTTTTACATCTCGGAAGGACGAAAGAAAACAAGACAATTTTCCTTCACATTTTCCCTTCCAATGAGTTACGTCTTTCATGGGATATTTATTTCCACGATGAAGGGGAAAAAAAACGTACCGGGAAGATATTTTACGTTTGGCAATATTTTTCCTCAATTCTGGAAACGTTTCTGAAGACTGTGGAATGCGGTGGTGTGTGTGTGTGTGTGCGTGTGTGTGTGTGTGTGTGTGTGTGTGTGTGTGTGTGTGTGTTAACCGTGGGATAGATAGGCAGAAAGGTAGATAGATATCCTGCAGAATGCGTCGCGGTAAAGCTGATCTGTCAGGGATTTGTGTCTTCCTGAATAAATATCAAGAAATATATAACTGAGCTGAAGAGAGCAGGATACTCAACACTTCTCTGCCTCTTATTTGCCGTTTCTCTTTCTTTCTCTCCCTGTTTTGACTTTCTCCTTTACTCTCTCCTCGTACTTTCCCTCTACCTTCACCCTTCCCCCCTCCCTATTATGCTTAACGCCTGAGATTCTGTCACACTTTTCATTCACTTCTTCTTCTTAAATTTATCACTGGTCCCCAACCTGCAGTTCGCTGGCCCCCGGAATCATATTATGGAGCCCACAAGAGCTACATATTTCTAAACTTATTTATCTAATACTTTCTTCTTCTTCGTTATCTCTGTTCCTTCACTCTCCCTCTCTTCCATTCCCCAATCCTTGCAGTAAGATTACCACGGATTATAATGGAAGATTTTCTAAGCATTTCTTAGTGATATTTCATTCAAACAAATACACAACACTCCAAACGTGAATGTAAAATTGAGATTACTTGAAAATTAGTCCTAACCTAACCTAACCTAACCTAAGACATGATAAGTCACTTTATTCTCCCTTTGTAATATTCATATAAGAAATGCACAAATTATCACGTTCCACTAAAATAATAATTTGTACACAATCGCAGTTCCCTGTGGCTTTACTAAACACACACACACACACACAGACACACACACACACACACAGACACACACACACACACACACACACACACACACTTCAGGTATATATATACTTTTGGAGTTAAAGTCACACGTCTCCAAACTCATTTTAACATAATATTAAGTGCCTTGTAGGAGTAATAATCACGCATGTGTACCATTACAAACCAACTTTATAAACTTTAAGTAAACTTCATTTGCATGTTCCTGTTGTGTTGCTTCAGCCAGGGGTGGGAGACCTGTTAATTGTAAATACTTTTTTTTTCTCGCCTTAAAGATGATGGTTCTAGAGGGCCATGGAAACACCCTGGTTCTTATTTCTGCTTTGAAGGGGATTTAGTTGTGGTTTTTGGTAATACTGATAGTGGTTGTGGTAATAGTGGTTGTGGTAATAGTGGTAGTGGTTGTGGTAATAATGGTAGTGTGTTGTGGTAATAGTGGTAGTGTGTTGTGGTGGTAGTGGTTGTGGTAATAGTGGTAGTGGTTGTGGAAACAGTGGTTGTGGTTTTGGTAATAGTTGTAGTGGTTATGGTAATAGTGGTAGTAGTTGTGGTAATAGTGGTAGTGGTTGTGGTAATAGTTGCAGTGAAAACTGATGGTGGTAACAGTGATAATTCTAGTAATTACTGATATTGGTTCTAGTGGTATCTGTAACTGTGGTATTGGTAACAGTGGTAGTTATGTTAGTGGTAGTATTAACTGTGGTAGTGATGGTAGTGGTAACAGTGGTAGTGATAATAGTGGCAACAGTGGTAGTAATAATAGTGGTAACAGTGGTAGTGGTAGTGATAATAGTGGTAGTTGTAACAGTGGTAGTGATAATAGTGGTAACAGTGGTAGTAATAATAGTGGTAACAGTGGTAATGATAATGGTGGTAGTGGTAGTGATAATAGTGGTAGTTGTAACAGTGGTAGTGATAATAGTGGTAACAGTGGTAGTAATAATAGTGGTAACAGTGGTAATGATAATGGTGGTAGTGGTAGTGATAATAGTGGTTGTAGTTAATAGTGGTAACAGTGGTAGTAATAATAGTGGTAACAGTGGTAGTGATAATGGTGGTAGTGGTAGTGATAATAGTGGTAGTTGTAACAGTGGTAGTGATAATAGTGGTAACAGTGGTAGTAATAATAGTGGTAACAGTGGTAATGATAATGGTGGTAGTGGTAGTGATAATAGTGGTAGTTGTAACAGTGGTAGTGATAATAGTGGTAACAGTGGTAGTGATAATAGTAGCAGCAGTGGTAGTGATAATAATGGTAGTTGTAACAGTGGTAGTGATAATGGTGGTAATTGACCCGGTGTTAATGGTAAGGGACTAAGTGGTACTCATAATAGTGGTAAGAAATACAGGCACAAGGAACGGCTTCAGATTACCTAACCTGTTCTTTCGCACCAAGAAGATGTTTTACCCAAATAGCAAATTAAAAAAACATAGGATTTAGTTATATGAAAATTTGACATTGATGCTTATATATATATATTAATGTGTTTTGGCTGTTTGTCATGTTGATAAAGGCTTAAGTATATATTATTATTTGGTGTGTGTGTGTGTGTGTCTGTCTGTCTGTGTGTGTGTGTGTGTGTGTGTGTGGGTGTGCTTTTGATACCAGCCACTCTGTACTATGAAGGGAAATGACTTATAAGAGCAACACAAGAGAGGTATTTATATATGCTACATTTACATATTTACTTATTTTATTTCATACGTGTATACCCTGTACGTGTTTCATATAGTGTTGGACAAGCGTTAAATAAAACAAATACTACAAAGTTGTATATTTTTATTTTATTTTTGACAGTTATGTACACAAATGAAACAGTAGTCGCTTCATATAAATCTGACGTTTGGTATATCCACAGTAACAACGAAGCCATAACGCGTTATTAGAAAAGGGTAACACACACACACACACACACACACACACACACACACACACACACATACACTCACACTGTCACATGTTAAATTTGTCTAGTAACAGTCATCACTCAACTGATCCATCACGCCCTGTATGATTTATCCAGTAAAATAAATACGTCACACTCCGTAACACACATTGTTTGAAATATATCCATTACACCTGTAACACATGTAACATTCACCCAGAAACACAGATCGGCAACGTCATGTAACATACATCAAGTGACACATGGTTGGTAACACCTTGTAACGCTCTCACTGCAACACACTTTGAAACTGTTAACCAATAGCAGAAGTCACACCACTGGTTCGTCACATCTTGTAACACATCCAACAGCAACACGTAACGCTACTGGCTTGTCACAATTTCATTACAGGATCTTGGGCCATAGAAAACACAGATGCGTCACGCCGGTTCGTCACAGTATGTAACATTCTACCAATAACATCACACCATTGGTTTTTCACAGTACGAACACACAGTCACCAGTAACATGCCACACCACTGATTCGTCAAAACACGTAACACCCTCATAATAACGTCGCCCCACCGATTTTTCACATCTTGTAACACACAATTAGTAACATTATCACACCATTGGTTCGTCACACCTCGTAACAAGCATCATTGACCAACGAGAAACTCCTTATCAAACACTGTAACACTACATTACATAACTATGGTAACACTATATATCTCTCTCTGCTCTTTCTATTACACATTACGGTACTGTATTTGTCTCCTCTATATAATTTCTCATATTTTTCTTTTCTGTATCCAAACTTTTTCTGTTCTTCTCTATTTTTGTTCTTTTTATTTAATGCTCTGAATTCTCTCTTATTTTTTTAACTATACTCCATACTTCCCATGTTCATTATTACTCTATTTACTTATCACTAATTTTAGGTTCTTATTCTATTTATTTCTCTAGTTATCCTTACTCTGCGTATTTCTATTTTATCTTATTTAATTCTTCCTCTTTTCTGTTTTTACTTTTCTTGACATTTACTTTCTATGTTAATTTTCTCTATCTTTAATTTTTATGGTTTTATTTTCTCTTCGCTTACTTTATTTTCTTTTCTATTTTTTCTTCACTTTTTATGTTTTCTTCTTATTAGTTTTATTATATTTTCCTTCTGTATATCGTTTTTTTCATTGTTCTTTCATTCTTTGTCTCTCTTCTTCACATTCTTTCCTTATATTTATTTATCTTATATTTATCTTTATTTTTTCTTAATTTTCTTAATTTTCTCTTTATTATAATTTCCCTTCACGTCAAAACCACCACGATAATGATTTCTTATTTTGACGTAATTGGCAATTAAGATTTTTATAATAATTATCTATAACAAAATGACCTATAATTACATTATCTTTGACCTAATTTTGGGGGTCATTAGCTTACCTGTTGATGACCTTTGTTTGTGACCCCTTTCTCAGGTAAGGTGTCACATGTATCTTAGGTCACAGTGATTTAGGACATGGCCCATTTTCTAGGACACATTTATATAGGAGATGGCCCATATCACGAGGACACAGGTGTATGGACATGGATTTCTAGATTTTTACATACAATTACTTTTTCATTGCATATTTAGAGCTTATTTGTGCTTTTAACTCTCTCCATATTCTTACTTTCGTCATATTAATTTCACTATCAGTTCACCTGGTCGTCATTTCACCTTCACCTATGTGTCAGTTTCCCTTACATATCCTTCCCCAAGTTGTTTGTTATGTTCAGCTTATTATCACTTTCTCATCTTTGTCATTGTCAGCTAAATGGTCTGTTCACCTGCCTCTCACTTTCACTATGTTGTCATTTTCACCCCAACCGTCACTTTCACCTTGACCGTCACTTTCACCTCAACCGCCACTTTCATTTGGGTAATGACACAAGACTCATCTCTCAATAAGTCTGAACAAATTAGCACAATAATTACACACAAGAAAAAATTAAAGATCGTTCTGATCGATATTTAAACAGCTGATTTATTCACATCTTTGAACAGTTGTACTCATACCTTTGGACAGTTTTACTCACGTTTTTTGAACAACAACATTTTGGACAGCTGTACTTGTAACACTAAACATCTGAACATCTGAAATAATTTAAACAGCTGCCTTCACGTCATTGTACAGCTGTTATGAGCTAGGATGAGTTACCACCTCTTGTATAAGGACAGGTGGTTTACTCTGACCTAAAGTAATTACGAGAATGAGGAAGGCAGATATAGGTGAAATACACACACACACACAATAGCATGTATGTGTGTATGCTTTTATGTGTACAGCATATCTTTTATGTATAATGTGTGTGAAGGTGTGTGTGTGTGTGTGTGTGTGTGTGTGTGTGTGTGTGTGTGTATGTGTGTGTGTGTGTGTGTGTGTGTGTGTGTGTGTGTGTGTGTGTGTTTTAAAAAAGGAGAGAAATGAGGAATGTCTATTCATGATAATTTAGTGAGGAAAGGCAGACAAAGAGACGTAAGATTAGAGAGGAGATGAAAGGAAAAAGAAAGATAAAGAAGACATAACACAACGACAAAACAAGATAACTGTGGTCAGAGACATGTTGACAGCAGTGTGGTCTTATACGTGTTAACAACAGCTTTCTATGTAGTGACATGATTTACACATGTCAAAACACGTCAAGGACAACTTCATATAGACCAATGTGACCTTTTCTCTTAACGTATGGAAGCTTTAAGATAATTACATTATGCCAAGTGTCATCCACTGGCCCTGGATAACACGTAATTGCCCTGAATAGCACCCAGTGGTCTTGAATGGCACCCAGTGGCCTTGGATAGCACCTAGAGGCCCTGGATGGCACTCATTGGCCTTGAATTACACCCATTAATCCTGGATGTACCCCAGCGGCACTTGATACCATTCAGTTAGTCTGGATGCCTCTTAGCAGTCTATGATGGCCAAATATAAATTTCATTATACACAGACTGAATGATTTTTTTCATTGAATTAAACATTTGGCTGAGTAGTTCATGCGCTTTGTCTGATACAGCCCAGGTATATGTACACACAGCAGTACTGTACCGATCCACCAGGGAATATTATTCATTACTCTCAGTCATCACTCTTTCTTCCTTGTTATTTACAGGTTAATAATCGACCGTGTTGCCTTATTCACCTGTATCTTCCCATCACACCCCTCGTCACTTAAAGTTCTGTAATACAATCATAGTAATGTTTGGAGCAAATTCACAATGTGTCAGGTAGAGACACAAGAGGGACATGTTCTGGGGTCTGCACACAGAACTTTTACCTCAGTATTCTCTCAAGTTTAAAGAACGGAAGAAGAAAGAAGAAATTATTCTTTACCGCCGGAGGAAACAAGTATTAAAGACATGATCGGCGGCCATGTGGGCATATAAAATAAAATATTCTTTAACTTTTAGTTTTTTGGGTCCGAAGGTCGGGAGTTTTCGGGGGGACAACTTAGGTAAATTTCCTCAACAAAGTGTTCCAAACCTCTGGCGAGAAGATTGTTTGGCCGCGAGTACAGTACCTTGTTGGTGAGGCAAGGCCAGCTATTTTTTCTGGGAAAAAAAGAGGATTTCTTTCATCATAAAGTCGGACACTTTTTAGACGAGAAGAATATATATATATATATATATATATATATATATATATATATATATATATATATATATATATATATATATATATATATATATATATATATATATATATATATATATATATATATATATATATATATATAGGAGCAACAGAGGCCTCGGAGTATTGTTTATGTAATGAGTTTCATTGTAACGATAGTTTCTTCAGAAGAAGAAAAGCTCTTTGTGAGAAGACCTGGCTCATGGTTTGTTAGAAGAATCTTTTGTGAGTTCTTGTGAGTTGAGCATCTATGTGAGAGAACACTTGTGTGTTGGAAAACTTGTGTGAGAGGACAGTGTGTGTGTGTGTGTGTGTGTGTGTGTGTCTTTGTAAGCTGGAGTGCGGTGAAATATTCAGTGGTACTTGTCTTTTATCTGATATTAACCATAAAAGTACAATGACAATTCTAGAGAGAAAGAGAGAGAGAGAGAGAGAGAGAGAGAGAGAGAGAGAGAGAGGTCACCTGTTTAACCTAATTTACCTGTATCACGTAATGTACTTGCGTTACATGTCAACTCCATCGATCAGAAAGGAGGCCATTTTCAACACATATGTACCTGAGACTGAAGAACAAGTCACTTTAATCTTCCTTTGTAATGTTCATAAGTCAAGCGTCACGTTCCTCAATTTTTCTCGTTTTACTGATGGAAAAAATCTCATTCTGTAGTTCTCCAAAACTTCAATTCTACTGAGTGACAACTACGATGCTCAATTTATTTTAGTGGACGGGAATTTTTACCTAATTTCAATGTAAAATTTGACTTTTGTGCTTATGACAGAGTTTATTATTAGTATTATATGGTCAACTTAGGTAAAGAGATGGAATGTAGGTCATCGTCAGTTGTGAGTTGTGGGAGAGACTTCAGAGTTCAGGTGTCATAATAGCAGTGTGACCTGTACCGGTTTATTGTATTAATTAACAGGTGGAGACGAGGGTGACGTGAGGGGGAGAGAGAGCAGGGTCTAAGGGACGGGAGGGAGGAGAGAAGGCGAGCTGTGAGGGAGAGAGGTGAGCTGTGAGGGAGAGAGGTGAGCTGTGAGGGAGAGAGGTGAAGGCGAGAAGGAGAAAATGAGATGAGGGAAGGGAAGGTAAACAAAATTTTTGGGTGTGAGAGAGAGAGAGAGAGAGAGAGAGAGAGAGAGAGAGAGAGAGAGAGAGAGAGAGAGAGAGAGAGAGAGCACCTATATCACCTACTGTACCTGTATCACCTGCCTGTACCTGAATCACCTAATGTCCTACCTAATATACCTGTATCACCTGCTGTACCTGTATCACCTGCTGTATCTGTACCACCTGCTGTACCTGTATCACCTGCTGTTCCTATATCATCTAATGTACCTATATCATCTAATGTACCTACATCACCTGGTCCGTGCAACCCCATCAGCTGACCACCACAACACTATCAACAAACTTCTCGTGGTCCACAAGACACGCAAGGCGACCATCCCTCACCATTGAGGAGGTGAATTAAGGGCAATCCGTCTTTTATTCTGTCTCTGTAATCACACATCAATTTGCCCAGTTTGTGGAGCGTGGCATGTTAGACTCGTATACCCCAGGAGAGCTCATGTTAGACTCGTATACCCCAGGAGAGCTCATGTTAGACTCGTATACCCCAGGAGAGCTCATGTTAGACTCGTATGCCCCAGGAGAGCTCATGTTAGACTCGTATACCCCAGGAGAGCTAACGTTATACTCACATACCCAGGAAAGCTCACGTTATACTCACATACCCAGGAGATCTGCTTATGGGGTTATGATTGAGTTCACCTGTAATTACATATTCCTTTCGTGCATTGCCGTCGTTCGTCTTGACATGCCCGAGAATTCTGTGGATGGAGTTGTTTATTCTGGATGTTGCTCAGACTCTCGGTCATCTGCCGTTTTATATGTGCAAGTGAAATTGGGTCTGTTTAATGTCTGTGTAAAATTAAGGGTTTGGACGCATGGGGTGGCTGTAAACACAAAGGGTGGCCATGGACATTAAGTGTGGATACGGGCACAAGGGGGTGGATATAGACATAAGATGGGGGCATGAACACAACACATGGGGGGGGACATAGACACGAGGGTTGGCCATAGACACAAGGGGTGTACATGGACACAGTTGGTGGTCAGAGAGAGAGAGAGAGAGAGAGAAATTGTAAACAAGCATAAAATAGTAAGATAGAGTTCTTGAGAATAGGGTTAGGAAGAGAAGTAAGAATGGGAGGAGATGAGGAATGCGCGAAGGTGGGGTTAAAAATTTTAGTACAGGCCATAGTTTTACACAATGGGAAACGGTCCCTTTTTCGTTTTTAGGGAAGGGGGGGGGGAGGGTATTTTCAATTGAGTTTCCTTTCTATGTAATGTTTTTTTTTCCTAATGGTGAAGTGTAAATATTATTCTTTTAATGTCCACACCTGTTATACTAGGATGGAGGTGTGGAATCAAGACACCTAGGAGTGCTTGGTGGTTGCCTTGATCATTCAGTGTATTGGTGATGGGAACTGATGATGATGATGATGATGGTGATATTGGTAATAAAGATGACTGATAATAATGATAGTGTTAAAGATGATGGTGATGATGATTATGATGTTGATGATGATGGTAAAAAGGATAACTGATAATAATGATAGTGTTAAAGATGATGGGGATGATGATTATGATGATGATAATGATAATGGTTCCTATGGCCTTTCTGTTTAATAGGAACAACCTTTTCACACATTAATCTACGGAGAGACATGTAGAGAAATTTATTAGGTGTGTCGTGGGTTGGTGTCACGGTGAAGGAGAGGAAGCGGAGGGAGAGACGAAGGGAGGGAGGAAGGAAAAGAGGGAGAGAGGAAGGGAAGAAGGGAGGGTGGGAGATAGGAAGGGAGACAGATGGGGAGGGAGAGAGAGGAAAGGAAAAAGAGACATAGGGAGGAAGGGAGAGGGAGGGAACGCCACCCAGGTATTGGAGTGGTGTGCTCGTGCCCTCCCTGCCTCCCCTCCCTGCCTCCTCCGACACCAGGACACACACAACCATTACCAAAATTACTCTCAAAATCCTCCATCGTGCGGGTCATCCAAGCGGTTTATTACCTGCACAGCACAAAAGACCTTCGGCATATGTTAGCGATGATGATTGACCATCCAATTGGAAACACATACCTCTCTCTCTCTCTCTCTCTCTCTCTCTTTCTAGCTTTTTTTTCTCTTGATCTATTTCTATTTTTCTTTATTTATCTTTGTGTTTATTTCTTCTTCTTTTCTGTCTCTCTCTCTCTCTCTCTCTTTCTCTGTTAATCTTTTTCTTCCTTTCTCTCACATTTATCTGGTTGTTTTGATATTATTGTGGGTGATGGTGTTGGTGGTAGTAATGAAGCCAGAGGTGGTGTCGATGATGGTGACGGTGGTGGTGGTAGTAGGGGTGGCGGTATGGGTGGCGATTGTGGTAGTGATGGTGTTAATGGTGGTAGTGGGGGTTGACAGTAATGAAAGATGGGTATATAACTTATGATGGTCAGGGTGTAAGTATTGGTAGTTGTGTCTGTGTTGGGTCTGTCAGAAGGAGTGTGTGTGAGGGAGTATTCTGTCACTCAAGCGGTAATGTGCGAGTTACCGTCTAGGGTGATAGTATGAGTTACCATCTAGGGTGATAATGTGAGTTACCGTCTAGGGTGATAGTATGAGTTACCGTCTAGGGTGATAATGTGAGTTACCGACTAGGGTGATAATGTGAGTTACCGACTTGGCATTAGTGATACTGTGAGCTACCGTCTAGGGCAGGGGTCGCCAAACTACGGCCCGCGGGCCGGATCCCAAGTCCTTCCCCGGCTCGTGGTAGCTCCGCCTACGCTCTGACGTTACCAGAGCTTTCGTTCTGGCTTGCATGTATTGAACAGAATGATTATGCGGCCCGCGCTCGTCATTCTTTCAGTTATCCGGCCCACTGTGAAAAAAGTTTGGTGACCCCTGGTCTAGGGTGATAGTGTGAGTTACCGTCTAGGGTGATAGTGTGAGTTACCATTCGGGATTTAGAGTGATACTGTGAGTTACCGTCTAGGGTGATAGTGTGAGTTACCGTCTAGGGTGTTAATGTGAGTTACCGTCTAGGGTGATTGTATGAGTTACCGTCTAGGGTGATAGTGTGAGTTACCGTCTAGGGTGATAATGTGAGCTACAGTTTAGGGTGAAAGTGTGAGTAACCGTCTAGGGTGATAATGTGAGTTACCGTCTAGGGTGATAGTGTGAGTTACCGTTTAGGGTGATAGTGTGAGTAACCGTCTAGGGTGATAATGTGAGGTTACCGTCTAAGGTGATAATTTGAGTTACCGACTAGGTCACTAGGGTGATAATGTGAGTTACCGTTATAGAGTGATAATGTGAGTTACCATTTAGGGTGGTAGTGTGAGTTACCGTTTAGTGTGAATTAGTGTTTAAGATTTGTGTTGCGTATCACTGTGTTCCCCGGGCGAGACACAACTAATATCACTCCAGTTTTCTTCTACATAACCACAGTGACAATACAAATCCTAAGATCCCCAAATTATAATGAATAATTCTAAAATTGAATTAATAATAAAAAAAATGAAATTATAATGAACACCTTTACTGTCATACGAAAAAAAAAATCTAAAACTGTAATGACAAATATGAAAACTTGATTAAAAAACCCTAAATTGGAATAAAAACCCTTCACTCCCCCCCTTCAAAAAAAAACTAAAAATTTAATCTGAAAATAAAATACTAGAACAAAATTTATCAGGAAAATGAAATGTGAATACAGTACAATGCCTTTGATGACGTGAGGTGAGGTAATAGTTTTATCAGGCGCTTATCGTTTTCTTTTCCAGTGTTTATTGACAATTATTCCTGATGTTCTTCTTACAACAGCAATAATAATAATAATAATAACAATAATAATAATAATAATAATAATAATAATAATAATAATAATAATAATAATTCTTAAATTTTATAATATGAATAAATCAGACAAATGTTGACACGAAAAATAAAAATGAAATAAGTGAGTAAAGTATTGAAAGAAAACAAAGAAAAATAATAAGAAAAACTTGAATATGTAAAAAGGTCAAGAAAATAGGTAGGGTGAAGAGCCTCGCCCCGCTGCCTCCGGCCTTCTTGGGCAGATATTTACTATTGAATTACTTATCGACTCCTTCCCCCTTGATGGTCTCACACACACACACACACACACACACACACACACACACACACACACACATGCACACAGCTCTAAATTTTCATTATTTTGTATTTTTGCGTTAAACTATTGACATTTTATTATTATTATTATTATTATTATTATTATTATTATTATTATTATTATTATTATTATTATTAACTTCACCATAAAGGTGGTGGAAGTTCCCATAGAATCATAGAGGTACAGTAATATAATTTTAAATAATTAATCATTGTAATCTAATTTATTATAGTATAAGAAATCATGCACTGTATATTATACAGTGCATGAAAACTTCAGTTTTTAACTGTATCAACCATTAGCATATATTAGTCATTAAATTTCACAAAACGTCAGCATAAGACTTCTGTAATAGATCTCACATCATTAGCTCGCGCGCGCGCGCGCGTGTGTGTGTGTGTGTGTGTGTGTGTGTTTGTATTTGTGTGAGTGTGCGAGTGTTTTTGCGCGCATGCGCGCATTGCCGTGAATGTGTAAGTCTCTTTGTATAAGTATGTTTGTGTGCGTATCGACGTCTACAGTGTTTTTATGCACCCCGGAATTAAGGATCATGCCAACTTTGAATCCCCCTTAAAACGGACACTTTAAAACGTCTACCTAAACCGACTCCTTAAAACAACAAAGGAACATCGGAGTCAAGAACACTTAAAAGGTTCACGGGAATAGGAATCTGGGAACCCGCGAGTCGGTATTCCTGGGAATGGCTGAGGCGTATAAAGCCGCGGATATACCCGTGAGTCCTCGGGTCAATCCCCCAATTATCAGGTCTTGGCAACTGGCAAGTCCGGCCATCATTCTTCTTCTCTTTCCGGGAAGCCTCTGTGATGACGGTGAGGGGGAGGAAAACACCAATAAACGGGGTAATCATGCAAGAATTTGTTTGAAGGGAGGACGAGAGAAAGTTATGTAGGAGAAAAAGGAGACTGAACAAAACACCAATAAACAGTGGAACAATGTACAGAGGAGGAGCGGTAAACCGAGTAATGGTGTAAGAAATTGTTACAGAAAACGGAGACAAAAGAAAGACCAATAAATGATGCAATTAAGATAGAAATTGGCATAGGTAAGAAGAGAGAGAGAGAGAGAGAGAGAGAGAGAGAGAGAGAGAGAGAGAGAGAGAGAGAGGCCTCTTCAGAACAAACTTGCTTCATTCACTGTGCCTCAGGATTTCTTAGTTCCTCCTGACGCTGATACACCCATGGACATTAGGTGCAAATTTTCATTGTTTTGTGTTTAGTTCAACCCCTGGCAAGGTACGTGTTGGCTATCGTCTGTCAGTCATAATTTTTCACTAGGCTAATTGAAGTGGATGTCAGTATATGCATTTATTTACGTATTCATGGATGAAAGACCTCCAACACATCTCCTCCATCCACAGTAGTACCTGATCTCCCACACATCTCCACCATCCACAGCAGTACCTGATCTCCCACACATCTCCACCAACCACAACAGTACCTGATCCCCCACACATCTCCACCATTCACAGCAGTACCTGATCTCCAACACATCTCCACCATCCACAGTAGCACCTGATCTCCCACACATCTCCACCATCCACAGTAGCACCTGATCTCCCACACATCTCCACCACCCACAGTAGTACCTAATCCCCACACACATCTCCACCATTCACAGCAGTACCTGATCTCCCACATCCCACCATTCACAGTAGCACCTGATCTCCCACACACATCTCCTCCATCCACAGTAGCCTGATCTCCCACACATCTCCACCATCCACAGCAGTACCTGATCTCCCACACACATCTCCACCATTCACAGTAGCACCTGATCTCCCACACACATCTCCACCATCCACAGTAGTACCTGATCTCCCACACACATCTCCACCATTCACAGTAGTACCTGATCTCCCACACACATCTCCACCACCCACAGTAGCACCTGATCTCCCACACACATCTCCACCATCCACAGTAGCACCTGATCTCCCACACACATCTCCACCATCCACAGTAGCACCTGATCTCCCACACACATCTCTGCTGTCTCTCCCTCATCAATACCGAGCACCCGTCTCCTCACAGGTTCTTCATGTCATCTTTAAAGAAAACTTCCTGATGGTCGTCCTCTTCTGCCCATTAATCTCGCTCTTTATCTCAGAACAAAAGACTAACAATGAAAGGAAGCTGGAGGAATACTCGGAGGTCCTTCTATCTTGTCTCCTAATAACTTCCTTCCTTCTCTCACTCTTCCATTTTCTCCCTATCTCTCATTTTCTCTTTCTTTTTTCTATTCCTTTCTATTTATGCTTTTGGGGCGTTTATTTTAATGTGTAAGTACTTTTTTCATACTTTTTAACCAATCTATACGACTTACTGGTATTACATAGTGTGTTCGAGTGTGTATTATGTCGCAAACAACTATTTTTGTTATTGAATTCCAATCCTTATTACCACATTTATTTATTTATTTTTTATATCAAACATGAACAATACTGACACAGCCATTCTCGTTTTCTAACATTATAAAAACCTTCACCTACAGTATACACAAGGACATAGGTTCTCTCGCGTCTCAACATTAAGGCAATAACGATAACTTATAAACCTGTCAGAACAAGGCTCCTTCCTCGCCTCAGTTATTCATTTAATCATCCAGGAAACTGTAGGTGAGCTTCTTTCTATGCTCTTCCACCTTCAAAAGGATTAACACAAAAGCAGTTGGATGATTACCTCCTTCCAGGGATTTTTTAACGTTCCATTTTTTTTTCTGTCGATATGAGGCGATTATCACCACTCTCTGCCTTTCTCTTCCCCGACGATACTTTTATCTTTCTGGGTGGAAGTTGAAGGTATTATTCCACCTGTTTACACTGCCACGTAACCATGACAACAAAGAGGTATCGAAAAACAATTACTTTAAAAGCCAGGTATAGACCCCGGGGGCTCCAATTCAGTCAGGTGGTGTGTAATCCTCTCTGGCCCACACCTTCAGACTCCCCCGGGCTTAGTGTGCCAGAGGGCAACACTTATGGGGCGAGACCTACGCGTCACTCTGTTATCTTTTGTCTCTATACCAGTTGTTTTTGTTTCTCTTCTCTTCTCTTCTCTTCTCTTCCGTGATTATCCTTCTCTTCCATTTTCTCTATGTATGACCTTCTCGTGTTTTTTTTACTTTCAAACCCAAGTTATTGTTATCTTGTTTAATATCCGTTAAT
This sequence comes from Homarus americanus, assembly GCF_018991925.1. Taxonomy (NCBI): domain Eukaryota; kingdom Metazoa; phylum Arthropoda; class Malacostraca; order Decapoda; family Nephropidae; genus Homarus; species Homarus americanus. The sequence goes on along the minus strand of NW_024716703.1, from coordinate 20,105,666 downwards.
ATTGATTTCCATTTCTTTTTTTCGTTCACTTGAATTAGTCATCGTTTTATTTTGCTTTGTCATAATTATCTCCTTGATGTTGTAACTTCATATCACTTGCTTTTCCCTCGTGTGTGTGTGTGTGTGTGTGTGTGTGTGTGAGTGTGTGTGTGTGTGTGTGTGTGTGTGTGTGTGTGTGTGTGTGTGTGTGTGTGTGTGTGTGTGTGTGTGTGTGTGTGTGTGTGTGTGTGTGTGTGTGTGTGTGTGTGTGTGTGTGATGTGTGAGTGTGTGTGTGTGTGTGTGTGTGTGTGTGTGTGTGTGTGTGTGTGTGTGTGTGTGTTCCTCCCCTGACACTCGACTAGGGTGAGGGAGACGCCAGCAAGCAGACAGAAACACACATCACGTTTGACGTCTCTTTGAGGTGTCTCTTCCTCTGGGAAAATGTTGAGCTTTTTTCCTGAATTTCGTCTTTCTTATAAATGTTTCTCAGTCTCTTGGAACATATTCTTCTTTCAATATGATGTTTCTCTCGTTAATAACTGGTATATCCTCTTCAGCCAACACCCTACCTCTGTCCCCCAGGTTTCAAGTGGCCTCTCACAGCCACCACAACAACATATAACACTTGTTTATGCCGAACATTCAAGTAACCATTTACTCACCACTCAGCCAAAATACAGAACTTTGCTTTAGATATCTACAATAATCTTATATAAACACTCAGCCATACCGCATTTTATACATAGAAATAAGGATCCAGAACTTTCTCTCTTTCCAGACAGCGCCTTCAAGATCTCTCTTTTAAAACTCGACTTTTCTATCTTTAGTTATGAACTACATCTTTTTATCAGCCAATCAGTTTTCTGTTTTTACAAAAGTTTTCCATCTATGAATAATAAAAATTTTCATCAACAGCCAATTAGCCTTATCTTACCTTTCTTACGTAAACACCAAATGTGTTTTCTTTCCACATAAACAACGACTCTTTTTCTTCGTGGTGAGCGTTGTTCAAAACATCCTGGCCTCCACCCCACAACTCCACCACTGCCACCTAACTCGACGACTCAGCAGAAGGCGTCGCCGCAGGTGAAGTCAGAAACAGCAGCAGCGGCAGCAAGAGCCTGAGAGCCTGAGGGTGGCACAACAAAGAGGCTTCACCAACACGAGTCAGGGCTCACAATCTTCAGACCCAACCTGACACTAGAAGATAATCCCCAGGAAAGCCGAGGGACTCCAACACAACGCAACACACACCTATTTTCGTTTTCTTTTTCTCTCACTGTTTCATTTTCTTTTTGGGGGGAAATTCATTCATTTTTTAATAAACATTACCTATCTTCCTTTTACCACGTACAAGTTCCGGATATTATATAACGTCAATATCGTTAACACGTGTAGGTCACAGGCACCCCTGGAAGTCTTAATAACGAGAGTTTTGGCCGCATTAACGACATCGTTGATTATGATCTCCACACTAATGCGGGAGGTCCCCAGGCACCACTAAGAGTCCTCCCTGAGCAGGCGTTGAAAGTCTCCCAAGTAGGTGCTGGAAGTCCTCTGGGCAATATGCTGGAACCCTCTTGGCAGGTGTCAAGGGAACCCTAAGCAAGACGCTGGGGCCCTATAGGCAGCTGCTAGGACCCCTCAGGAATATGGGAGGGCTACTTGCAGAAGTCCTGGTCAGCAACACACACGCCCCCAGGAGCCGCTAGGAAGAGCCGGCCGCTGCTACACACACACACCTGTACACCCATACACCATGTTAATGACGTACATGTCTGACACACCTATACTACGTCACACATCTAGGGCAGTATTGGTGCTTATCAGTAAACAACAACAATCGTCAATAAATAAATAAATTAACTAAATCCTCGCCAAACATCCATCCAATCATTAAAGTCTACGAGATGTAAGATTATTATTAAAGATGAATCTGTCCACATTTAACAATGAAAATAATATGAACTAAATTATCAGGGGAAAGTTGCAAACGTGTTGATGTTTATTTAATAATCTCAGTAAACTCACACACTCTTGATTTATTAAGTCTGAACGATACTTACTAATACCAAATAGCAACTTAATCGATTCCCCAGACAAACAGAAGCTTTAGTTTAATACCGAGAGAAGGAGACAGTAAGAGACTCACCTGGTACACGTCAGGACGGGCACGCATAGAGTTACTCGTCTGGATGGTGGAGGTCCTTAGCCCCCGCACAAAGATGTTGGGCGTGTCGAACTTGATCTGGTGAAGATAGAAAAGATGAATATGCTGCTCGAGGAGGTGGTTACGTGTATTGACGTAGGGAGGTGATTTAGTATACAGTAGAGGTACATAGAGGGAGGTGCTTACGTTGCCTTCTCAAATCACTCTCACAAATACAAAACCTTTCCGAGGAGGTACTCAACCTTGTATACTCCCTTCCCTTCCCCTCGCCGACCCTTTGTCTCCCCCACTCTCCCCACACACAATCTCACGGTGATCCAAGCAGTGAGGGTTGTTTACCTGTATGACGTCACGGTCGGTGTGGACCACTCATAGCCCACCATCACATATGTACAGTATACTGTATATATATTCAGAGTTTAACACCGCATGTGTATAATCGATGGTATATTAAATCTCTCACAGTTATTCTGTACTCAAATGAAAAAAAAACAAATAAAAAAAAACATGTGCCTTTTAATATAGTGGCGTCCATTATGGATATTGGGAAAGATTACACACTAGTGAGCCTTAATCGGCGCAAAAATTGGCAGCGTTTTGAGCAAAGTGAATATATATATATACATATATATATATATATATATATATATATATATATATATATATATATATATATATATATATATATATATATATATATATATATATATATATATATATATATATATATATTACAACTTGATACCACCCTTTAGTGTTGCCAGTAATAACATTTTTGAAAAGTAACTTAATTAACTTCTCTTTTACTTGTTATTACTTTTCAATGTTGTGTCTGATAATTATTATGTAAACTGGCGAACATGAAAGCGACTACATGTGAGTCACACCACTACCTGGTGAGCCACACTATCTGGTGAGCTACACTACTTAGTGAGCCACACTACCTGGTGAGCCACACTACCTGGTGAGGTACACACGACCTGGTGAGGCACGCTACCTGGTGAGGCACTACCTGGTGAGGCACACACTACCTGGTAAGCCACACTACCTGGTGAGGCACGCTACCTGGTGAGGCACACTACCTGGTGAGCCACACTACCTGGTGAGGCACTACCTGGTGAGGCACGCTACCTGGTGAGGCACACCTGGTGAGGCACACACTACCTGGTAAGCCACACTACCTGGTGAGCCACCCTACCTGGTGAGGCACACTACACCTGATGAGGCACATTACAGCTGGTGAGGCACACTACACTTGGGAAGCACACTGCACCTGGTGAAGCACACTGCACTTGGTGAGGCACACTACACTTGGTGAGGCAAACTAGGCACTACACCTGGTGAGGCACACTGCACCTGGTGAGGCACACTGCACCTGGTAAAGCACACTGCACCTGGTGAAGCACACTACACCTGGTGAAGCACACTGCACCTTGTGAATCACACTACACCTGGTGAAGCACACTGCACCTGGTGAAGCATAGCACCTGGTGAAGCACACTACACCTGGTGAAGCACACTGCACCTGGTGAGACACACTGCACCTGGTGAAGCACACTGCACCTGGTGAAGCACACTACACCTGGTGAAGCACACTACACCTGGTGAGGCACACTGCACCTGGTGAAGCACACTACACCTGGTGAAGCACACTACCTGGTGACTGATCTTCGTGATCTGACTGAATAAATTGTTAAATTGTTGTTGATATGCACTGTGTGAGAGGGTGTTTATGTGCTTAAGACCCAAATTACACACACACACACGCGCGCACGCGCACACACACACACACACACACACACACACACACACACACACACACGTATATATAGAGAAAGTATTCCTGCATCAATATTACCATATATATTGGCCACCATGCACCTACAGCCACTGGTACAGGTTTAACAATGTGAACTGTACAGGTATTCTCGGCCCCAGGTCAACCCCTCCCCCGTCCCTCTCTGACCTGACCGGCATACATACTATCCCTGGCATAAGTGTGTTACTCTTCTCCCTCTTTCTCCCTCTCTCTTTCTGTCTCTTATCTCCCTTCCATCACATTCCCCTCTCCCCTTACTACATGACTTTCTATCTCTTTCCCTCTCATCACCTCACAACACACTCACACACACACCTTGCCCTCAACACACATAAATTTTTCTCACTCACCACATACCTCTCTATCTTTCTCAAACCACACGTATCTCACAAAACACCCTCTTCTGCCTCCCTCACTACACACTTCTCTCCCTCCCTCAATACACACCTACCTCTCTCCCCCCCTCACCACACACACACACACTCTCCTCCTCGGTCTAAACTTCACCACAAAGGTCGTAGATATTATAGTACTGTAGTGTCTCCCAGGCGCCACCCGACGAGGTATTGCCCCCAAATATAATGTTGTATATATATTGGTATTTACTATAGGGTCGGGGTGGTATACCATGACGAGTGTGTGAGGTGGTTCGGGTATGTGAGGTGATTCGGATATCTGAGGTGGTTTGGATATGTGAGATGGTTCGGATATGACCCTTGCCTTCTTCCCCCTCTTGCATGTCCCCTTCACGAGGTCCGGTTCAAGTGAAAATTCGGTTTGTATTTCTCTGATTGCATGTTGTGACTCGGATTAGATCACCTCACTATTTGCCCATTCCAGTTTATTTCTCCTGAAGATTAACGACTCTGACGCTGACTGAGGGGGCATGGGTTAGGATATGATGGGTTAGGTTAGGATCGGGGTGTGTGTGTGTGTGTGTGTGTGTGATAAGAGCGTTTATAGTGTCTATCGACCTAAATTACAGTGTCTTACATATTTTGACAGCCTGTGAGGTAGTAGGTAATATGCAGCTACCAACCAGGGAGGTACTACCGCCTGGGAAGATATTGGAAGCATATTGTGTTGTCTAATGGTAGACCCTGCTGCCATATGGCATCACAAAAATTGTGACCAAGTCCCAGGTTGCTGATCTGACTTTCTGCCTCATTTACACACAATTGCAGGGTCTCAATTGTTTCTCTTTGACAACACAACATACATATATTGTTTCTCACCTTTGATCTTTTTTCATTTTTGTATTTATTTATCATTATTATATTGCAGTGTTATTATTATTATTATCATTATTATTATTATTATTATTATTATTATTATTATTATTATTATTATTAATTTATTTCATTTTAAATTTTTTTTTTTTATTATAAATTTTATTAGCTATGAATTATTATTATTATTATTATTATTATTATTATTATTATTATTATTATTATTATTATTATTATTATTATTATTATTATTATTATTATTATTACCCCAGGCCCTGATGTGGGTAAGTGACCTGTGCCCTGGTGGGCTAATCCCCTTAAAAAAAATCATATTGAGGTGTTTCAAACACACACACACACACACACACACCATGAAGCAAACTTTGAACACCCGCTACAACACCTTAACAAGAAGAGATTGGATCAAGATGCACTTAACCTCACATCACTCTAAAACCTTTACCTTCAGTATTCGCTGTCAGAGTCAACACGTCTCCCAGTCAGATGTTACGATAAGTGAAATATATCTAACTAGTCCTTAGAAGGTAATAATAATTGGTTGTCTTATATTACAGTATACAGTAAGTTATGCATCAGTAATAATAATAATGATAATAGTGAAATATCTTAGGTAATATTAATAGCATTAGAAGAGTACCTAGATAGTTATTTCAGGTAAGCATGGACAGGTCGAAACACGCCCATTGTCAAGGATCTGTAATAAATACGACCACACCTACAGTATATTAACTGTGACAACTACAAACATACACCGACAGACAAACAGACGCACACAAACCCAGATACACAGACAGACACTCACAAACACATACATAGACAAAGACAGACAGAAACACACACACGCACGCCAACACACACACACACACGTTAACACACACACACACACACACACACACACACACACACACACACACACGTTAACACACACACACACACACACCCACACACACACACACACACACACATAACACACACACACATAACACACAAACACATACGCAAACAAACATAGACAAACACGGTAAGAAAATTAATTAATCGAAGTAAAATACCAAAGAAAAACACTTAACTTCCAAGTATAAAAATGCTTTACAGCGACACATAAACGAATGCCTTTAAAATGTGGATTTTTCTTTCCGTGGAGGTCTTCCTTTGAGCTACGTGGGAAATGCAGGCGTGTTCTGGCTTGAGCCTGCCACTTGGCGCTTCTAGTCGGTGAGTGTGGGGCAAGTCGCTCTCACCCTCGCTCAATATGTGGCGAGAAAGACTCTGGCTGTGTTGTAAAAATTTGCTTTCCTTACGGTACACCTGCTGTAACCCGTCTGGATGAGCTAGATTCTGTATCTATGTATAGTTGCTGTATTTAACAGTGAAAAATGCTCTAATACATGATAATAATTTGTATTTTTTTTGGACAACTGGTGTAACTTATCAGTAAGAGAGATGCTGTAACTTCCTGTAGCAGCTAAGGAGTAAACATTCAGGTGTTAGATACAGCAGCTGTAACCTACCGAGGAGGGCTCATGGGAGAGGCGCTGTAACATATCATAATGGCTGTATTTGTGGAGGGAAAAGACCGTAACTTATTGAAAATCTTTACACTTGTTACAGTATAGCCGGTGTAAGCTACCGGCAACAATGTATTTACGTGTATGAGAGAGAGAGAGAGAGAGAGAGAGAGAGAGAGAGAGAGAGAGAGAATATGTTAAAGCTTGTTCTGCCGCTGAATTTTCTTTTTGGTGGGGGAAATAAACTGTACACTATTCAAACATTCCCCATATCTTAGGCAGAGCTCCTGTTAGCTAGCAGTGTGAGGAAGAGATGATTCAGTGTATTGTACTGGATATATATGTGAGAAGTAAACACCTGCAGCGAACATAGCTTCCACATATGATCGAGTGATGCTGTAAACTTGCTGACTGTATTATAATTTGGTGAGGATTGTATGTATGTGTGTACAACATGTAATAATCATGTAGGGTGTTTGTAGTGTGTGGGGTATGAGCTGTGATGTAACAAGGTGGTGGTGTTAGTGTAGTTAGGATGATTGGTGTCGTCATCAGTACTCTAACCTAACCTAACCTGACCTGACCTAACCTGACCTGACCTGACCTGACCTAACCTATCCTATCATTGAAAATACACATACATCTTCACTACATATAATACCTTTAAACACCACTACGCACAATACCATCCATCATCACGACATATAACACCATCCATCAACACTATACTTGACACCTTATCCAACATTTGTCTATCTATCTGTCTGTCTGTCTGTCTGTCTGTCTGTCTGTCTGTCTGTCTGAGCTACAGTCCTAGATAAAGTCAGGTAAGGTTTAGATAATATAGGTTAGGTTAGGTTAGGTTAGATTAGGTTAGGTTTGGTCGATTTTCATATCATAAAACAAGTGTATAATATCTCAGCCGCCATGATGCAATACACCACGATACTGGCCTTAATAATTACCAACATTAACATCAAAGAGACGATGTTATCTACTGAAGGAGAGAGGCCAACAAAGGGTTCTGTAAAAGCCAACTGATATACGTGAAGGCGATTAAAGACAAGTGAAAGAATTCCTATAATTTGTCCTCCATAATTTTTTTTTTGGGGTGTCGAAAATTCCCAACATTTATTCTGATTCGTTATCATCTTATCTTCGACACATCTGTTTTTTTTTTTTTTACATTCTTCCTCACCACCAGTTTCCTAGACCTTTTATTCCTTTCTTTATTCTCTCTTCCTTCCTCTCTTTCTCTCGTTTATCGTCACGCTCGATTGATGTACTGTAAGTCTATAGTACTTTATAAATTTATGATTCACTGAGTCTACTGGATTATGTCATTAGTCTTGTGTATCGACCGTGTTTATCTTAATGGCTCAGTGTTAGTTGAGGAGGACAGCTGGACGACCTAGAGGAAGCTTTACCATGTTCGCTGGGTTACAATGTTTCAATAGATACAGATCTTATTGCATCGTACGCGAGTGGTAATTGAACACGGGTATATCTTGAGGAGGTCAGGTGAAGGAGGTGGTTTGCCAGGAGAGCGTCAGGTGAAGGAGGTGGTGTACTAGGAGAGCGTCAGGTGAAGGAGATGGTGTACTAGGAGAGTCAGGTGAAGGAGGTTGTGTACTTGAGGAGGTTAAGGTGTTGCATCATCATAACAATGCTGACGTATGGGGGGGGGGTGAGGGGAGGTGTTGGTTGGGTCAGTGAAGCTCTTTGGCTGCATCTGACGACCAGCTCACACGCTACACCACCCTGCCTCTTATACACGTGTTCCCAGCATAAACATCACCCTGCTGCTTCGTGTATGTATGTATGTATGTATGTAATGTACGTTGTGTATGTATGTATGTATGTATATATGTAATGTACGTTGTGTGTGTATGTATGTATGTATCACCGGCACTTCACACTACATGCTGGTGAGTTACTGTAACATCGTCTTTAGTTCATGGAAACAATTCAGTACAACTCGCTGGGTAAACATTGTCATCATCCACCATCTACTCAGAACATTACTTGCCTAACAAAATCAATATCAACTTTAAATTACGATATACATATCTAGTAACTCATTGTATAATCGATAAAATCAACATACATATACGGTAACTCAATATTTAGCCCAGTAACTTAAGTTAAAAATCAAATCACTCAAGTTATAAAATCAGGTAACTTAACAAAGAGTATTAGAAGTATGGTAACTTATTTTACAGCCAATTAATCATCATTCAGCCCAGGTAACTTACGCGGTAACTCAACACACAGCTCCAGTAACTCATGACACAGCCCCGGTAACTCACAACACAGCCCAGTAACTCACTACACAGCCCAGTAACTCACAATACAGTCCAAGTAACTCACAACACAGTTCAAGTAACTCACAGCACTACCCAGTAATTTGTAACACAGTCCAGTCACTCGCCACACAACCCAAGTAACTCACAACACAGCCCAGGTAACTCTCTACGCAGCCATATAACTCACAGCACAGGCCATTAACTCACAACACAGCCCAGTAACTCACAACATAGCTCAGTAACTCACAACACAGCTCAGTAACTCACAAACAGAGCCCAGTAACTCACCACGCCCCCGGTGGACTGGAGGGTAAAGTCGTGAAGACATCGGGCGGAGATAGTGCCGGCGCGGGACTCGAGGGCCACTCCTTGCGGCGCGGTGATCTCCAGGCTGCGGGTGAGTGACTCCAACAGCAGCTTCTCTCCCACGGGCGCCGCCACGTGCTCCGTCTGTACCGACCCGCTGAACACTGCCCCGCCCTCACCTGCCGGTACACCCAGTTGATGATTATGATGAACACTGGACCACCCTCACCTGTCTGAACACCCAGTTGATGATTATGATGAACACCGCCTCACCCTCACCTGCCGGTACACCCAGTTCATGATGATGATGAGGAACACCGCCTCACCTTCACCTGTCTGAACACCCAGGTGATGATTGTGATGAACACCGGCTCACCTTCACCTGTCTGAACACCCAGTTGATGATAATGATGAACACTGGACTACCCTCACCTGTCGGAGTACTCAGGTGAAGAGTGACTGATGGAAGGTGATGGATAGTGAGTGATGATGAGTGACAGATTGTGAGTGACAGGTGATGGATAGTGAGTGATGATGAGTGACAGATTGAGAGTGACAGGTGATGAGTGACAAATTGAGAGTAGCTGATTGAATAACAGGTTGAGAGTGACAGATTAAGAGTGACAGATTGAGTGACAGGTGATTAGTAACAGATTGGGAGTAACTGATTGAGTAACAGATTGAGAGTAGCTGATTGAATGACAGGTTGAGAGTGACAAATTAGGAGTGACATCAAGAGTGACATATCAAGAGTGACAGATTGAGAGTGACATATCAAGAGTGACAGATCAAGAGTGACATGATGAGTTACAGTTGATGAGTGACGGAAGAAAGATACACTACCTTTGACAGTAAGATGTCTGGCTCCCACTAGGACCTCATCACGAGTGGCAGAGAATAACAATCGTCCCTCCTTGTCCCGGATCACCAAACGGTCTGACGTGCACTCCATCGCGTCCGAGTCTGTGTGAGTGACAACCGTAGAGTGAGTAACATGAGTGAGTGACCGATGAGTATAACAGGGATATGATTATGGATGAGCAACATGAGTGAGTAACATGGGTGAATGACCGATGAGTATAACAGGGATAGTAATATAGATGAGTAACATGGGTGAGTAACGCTGAATAACACTGGTGGTTGAGTGAATTTGTACCTGATGTTGAAATATTCATAATTGTAACTCATATATTCATTCACCGATTCACCTGTTTACCTTTTTCTGTTTACATTATCTGGGGCACTAAAGTTACTATTTGTATAATGTAATTAGTTATGGTGATGGTGATGTTGGTGGCGGCGGTGATGATGATGATGATGATGATGATGATGAGGGTCATGACAGGAGGTCGGGGTAGGGGCCACTGAAGACTAACTGAGGATAGGAGGAGGAGGAAGGGGAAGTGGAAGAGGTGGAAGAGGAGGCTGAGGAGGAGGAGGAGGAAGGAGGCACGGCACGGATCATCCCCCTCTCAACAATTTATCACATGACTGGCTTTAAGAGCATCTATGTCAGAGATCGGGGAGTGTTTGGGCGAAACGGGGTGGGGAGCACCTTGAGAGACAACTCGCCAGGGTATTTGCAATCTGTATCTGGACGAGCTGAAGGGAAATCTGAAAACGGTGCGAATTGACTCTCTTTCTGTGAGTTATGTTGAAGCCCTGAACATAACGCGAGTATACTGGATATACCTCGGAGACGATAGAAAATGTAAGGAATCTGCCGTAAGATCGAGACCATCTTAGAATCCATTAAGGGTCGTATAACGGGTGACTTGGGTAAATTGTGAATCATTTTGTTGGAACGTCGACGGACAATGCGGGACGATTTGAGGTGAGTCCCAGCATAATGTATAGAGGTATTATGAGATTACTTTATCCACCTTTTGAGTACGATGGCTATAGCTTTGAGTACTATTTATTCTATTAGTGATTATGGTATGTTAACCCCTTGAGTACACTGATTTTATCCTTTGAGTACAATTCCTGAGCCCCTTTATATAATGCGTATAATGGCTTATCCCCTTGAGTACAAAGATTTAACCCGTTGAGTTACAATGACTTAACCTCTTGAGTACAATAGCTTAACGCTTTGAGTACAAGAACTTGACACCCTAAAAACAATGAAAACATATTGAAAACACAAAGTCTTAATTCACTGAGTACGATGACATATTCCCTTGAGTACGATGACATTGTACTCAAGGGTTAAATCACTGTATTCGTGGCATTAAAGATCATTCATCAGGTGCTGACCCATTTAAAGTTTTAAGCAACAGATAATTTGTAAAGATATTTGAGCCCATCATAAGTGTGTGTAGAACAACTCGTGAACAGCTTTTAGGTAAGTTACGGGTATTTTAGTGGTATCAAAGTGTTAGTTGAGGCAGGCAGATGAAGAGATAGACAAAGTGAGAGAGAGAGAGAGAGAGAGAGAGAGAGAGAGAGAGAGAGAGAGAGAGCACCTGCCGTCGCTTCACCTGGGGGCGTCAGACTCACTTAATCAAGGTAATGGTTCACACGCCACTTGTGTCATAAGTCCCTCCCCTCTTGCACTATCTCTATCTTTCAATCTCTTTTTTCCTCTTTAACTCTCTCTCTCTCTCTCTCTCTCTAAATTTGTCATTCTTTTATTTCTTCTTTGTCTCTTATTTTGCCTTTATCTGAATCTATAGCTCTCTTTCTCTCTATTTTTCAGTCTATTTCTGTCTCTATTTCTATCTCACTTTCTATATATATATATGTTTCTCTTTGACTTCCTGTACCTCTTTCGCTGACTCACAGCCTGCCTCTCTCTCTCTCTCTCTCTCTCTCTCTCTCTCTCTCTCTCTCTCACCTTGTATGCATTTCTCATCTCTTGTTCTTTCTATCGCTTTTTAATATTTCATTTTTCCTTCTCCCTGTCTCTCCCTTTCTTTAATTCTCTTTCCATTGTATATCTGTCTATTGACGTTCGTGTATATATTTAACATTCCTGTGAACTATGACGTCAAGATATATCGTTTCGTAGTTGCCAGATTTCCTGTACTGTTCATCAAGCAACATGAATAAGTAGTGGTGTGATCATTGTACACTATCCCCTACTGTTTACCTACAGTCACAGAGAAATGTTCGCTCCCCATGGTGAAAATGAGTCACGGAAACGAGTTTCCGAACTGACTTACCCTGACTGTTACATCTCATTTGAAGTCGATACTGCTTCATTTTGGACGGGGGCGAACTTTTGATCCCAACTGTACATGTGGCAGGGTCACATTACTAAACTTATGAATGAATGGGTAGTAGTCCTGTAACGATGGAGCTGGTTGGTGGACACGTTCGAGTACTGGAGGTCAGGAGACTTGGGTTAGGGGGGGGGTGTCCCCTGCCCTAGAGTTAATGTGAAGATTTACACTCGCCTTCTGTCGTCTAGTTACTGCAGTAACCTGGAAGTTTCTGTCTTTGTGAGATGTGGTTACTTCTGTACACTTTCCAAGTGAGTTTTACTCGTTATGCATAGAAGTCTTAATAAAAACTACAGTATACACAAACAATAATATAATCCTACATGCAAGGTTACACAGACCAAATTGATTTATATAAAGAAAAAATAATATTTTTTGGCATGAAAATATAAGTGTTGAAGTATTAAGTGTATGTGAGAGTGAAGGAATGAATGGACACTAAAGTCTCAGTAACAATGAATGACTCATGACCTTCACCGTATATAAATATCATCACCAAATTATAAAAGATTATGACTAGTGGACGGCAGAGAGAGACTCGTGCCTCACCTGTGTTGGTGAGCGACGTTTGGCTGTGATAACAGGGCACCTTGTGTGTGTCCCTCCCTGTCACCAAATATGGTATGATGACACTTGTGTTGTCATATCATAGAGGAGTGGTATGGGCCAGTGTGTGTTGGGTTGTTACCACAAAGTTAAGTTCCTTTCTGATGAGATGTGTTTGGGGTTCATGATTTTTAGAGTCCCCCGTCTGTGTAACACCCAACATACACGCCACCAGTGAGTAGTCCAACACACTCATACACACATGACGAATTTAATATTATAATTATAATTTTCGTCAACTGCCGGAAGTCAAAGCTAACGCTAGCCATAATTATCGTTTTGATCAAAACATCCAACTGGTGGTTGTGACCGACGGCCACCACTTTACCAGCCTTGTTGACTAAACTATCAACTAAGTCTTTGTTTATATCTCATATTTTGTACAATATTCCAGCCTGTATCATGTCCAATGATAATTAATTCAGGTATTTAAGTAATTCGTGTTACCTTTTTTCTCCTGGTCATTTGGGAGCACAGAAGGTGTTATAGGGATAAAGAACGAGGAAAACAGAACAGAAGCTTCGGGCGGCACCTGGAGGCGGAAGAAGGTCGTAAACGTGTGCTGCTGAGGCCCCTCTGGTGTACTGCCTACACACACGGCGTCAAAGGGTAAAGCGTTAGTTGTCATAATTATCTAATAAGGAAACACATGGAGAGTCTAATAAATGTAGTACTGTATGAATGTAAACAATAACGGTGAATATGTACCTTAATGTGTGTAGTGAGACTAAAGTACATAACTGATTTAAAAAAAGATAACAACATAGTATATGTTTTAATTGTCAGTAAGATATGTTAAAACACAAAAAAAGGATCAGATAAATAAGAGAAAATGTATTACTATTTATAGAAATAGAAAGGAAATAAAAACACGCAAACCCGTGAGAAAAACACCACCACGTCTTCACACAATTCATGTGGTAAACTTTTTCACTAAGAAGGAAGCGAAGAAATGTTGAGGCAGGAGCCGCTGAGCGTGGCGGATCCTGCCTCAGCGTCCTCCAGGCGAGCGTCTTCTTTCCCAGGATGATCCCCCACCAAACTCGCACACAACATCAAGCAATCGTGTAAAGATTAAGTCCTGACCTACTCTAAACAAACTTATCATGCGCTGAGCTTTGTTGAATTTCCTAATACTTGGTAAAGTTTTTGTAATGTTTTGTCAACGTGGAAATATATTTGTGTTAGTTTTAGTCGTATTTCTGCAGCTGGGCCAAGTCTCCTTTATCCTGGGAGAAGCACAAGCCGCCTGCCTCCCGCCCGTCTGCTCTGAGAATCCAATATTAATTCATTAAAGTTGGTGCATGACTCACACCTCAATAATCTTGTCTGATAACTTTACCTGCCCAGGAAACACCCCGAAAAGTGCCCACCAGCCCCGGGGGGAGTGAAGAGGGAAGGCGGGGAGAGGGGTGGGGAGGTATGTGGGAAGTGGGAAGTGGGGTAGGAAGTACTAGGGGGGTGGGGGTGGGCGGGAGAGGTGCAGAGGCAAGAAGGATGGAGAGTACATGAGATGGGAAGGTCGGAAGGGGAGAGGAAAGGGAGAGAAGGGGGAAGGGGAAGGAGAGGTGTGGAGGGAAAGTTTTGCTTACTCTGCCGTGTCTCTAAAATACTTACAAGAGACAGTTTTCGGTGTGTGTGTTAAGACTTAATTTAAACTTTATGGAAATGTGATGAAGTTTTTATTTTATTTTTTTATTTTTTACTTATTATTATCTTATTAAATGAGGGAAAAGTTGGGTGGAGGTGGAGGAGGTGTTTGTGTAAGGTGTGTTTGATGAGGCTGTGAACCCCACCAGCTGTGTTCAGGTGAGGAGGGAGGGAGGGAGGGAGGTAAGGTGCTCAAATTTCGTTTAAAGTTTTGCCAGGCCATGATTATATTAGTTATTTAATTCTTTTTATTTTGCAGTTAAAAGGCCATAAATGTTCTTATAAATA
>NW_024716703.1:20070559-20085559 GCF_018991925.1 Homarus americanus | reverse complement strand
TGTTCAGCTGAGAGAGACCCTTGGCTTAATGTTTCACGTTGTGGTGGTGGTGGTCAGGCCTCGTCCACGTGGTATTGTGAACAAGGTATTTGCTCTTACCTTCAGATGTCCCATTAAATTATTTAGTAATGTTAACCTGAAGGCTCTCAACTTGCCTTAATATCCCATTAAGTGATATACACCTTGGCATTTATATCACCAAGTGTACTGGAGTGATGTCTTAGACGCTCTTCAGTTGTGGCTGTAGTTATACTGTACATATATAGTTTTATTTTTATTTTACTTTTTTTTTTACGGGCATTAGCCCACCCGGGCACAGGTCATTTTTTAATAACCAACATAAAGGCCTGGGAGGCGAAAATATAATAAAATATTAATATAGTTATGGTGATGATAATATTATTAATAAAATTAATAATCATATATATATATATATATATATATATATATATATATATATATATATATATATATATATATATATATATATATATATATATATATATATATATATATATATATATATATATATATATATATAAGCTGGGCTGATTATATTATAAGGCTGTCAGAATTTTTTTTTGGGGGGTCAAACAATTTTCAATGCTCGGTACCGATTCAGCAGACAATCAAACACAGTACAGCAGACAATCAGACACAGTACAGCAGACACTCAGACACCTTACAACAGACAGACAGACACAGTACAGCAAACATACCGACAGACACAGTATAAAGGATAGACAGATGCAGTTCTGCAGACAGTCACTGTACAGCAGACAGTCAGACACAGTACATCAGTCACTCAGATACCTTTGAATATCCAGAGAGACAGCCAGATAGACAGTTGATAGACACTGTATAATAGACAGTTAGACACCTTACAGCAGACAGACAGACAGGGACTCTGTTGTCATTCGAGAGAACAAAATACTCACATCCTCATTTCTTTCTCGACAAAGTTGTGGAAATCGCAATAAAAAATGCAAACAAAATCTGCATCTCATTCCTTGTCCACCATCTGTTGTTGTTCCCTCGTGTGTGTGTGTGTGTGTGTGTGTGTGAGTGAGTGTGAGTGTGAGTGTGTGTGTGTGTGTGTGTGTGTGTGTGTGTGTGTGTGTGTGTGTGTGTGTGTGTGTGTGTGTGTGTGTGTGTGTGTGTGTGTGTGAGTGTGTGTGTGTGTGTGTAAAAATTTTGGTGAATTTCTAATGTTATTTAGTATTTTTCATATTGTTTAAATCAGTTATTTGGTAACACTGAAATTAAAATAATTAAATGTTTTGAAAAAAGAACAAAGACAAATGTGAATAGACTTTATAAATATTTGATCAAGATGAAAATAACACTGAGTGGCCGCCGGGGTCAGGTGTTGATCCTCTCTGGAAAATCTTTAATTTCTTTTTATATTTATATTTACTATAGTTGGTTAGATATTTATTATGGGTGTGTAGAGATGATATTATTTATTATATAAGAAAAAAAAATCAATATGTATTAGTGTTAATGTGTATTTAGTCATTCGTTACCTGTTCTTATTACGTGACTCAGTATACTTTCATTTGTATAGTTTAAACCTTTACTCTTGTTTATAACCTCTGATTTAATTCATTTTATCAGAAACGTATGTTGATATTTACATTGTTTAGAACAGTTCATAATATATCAGCCATAATGATCATCCTGTATTAAGTCTATATAATATATTACACTTTAAATTAACTAACTTTATGAAATGTGTTGTATTATTAAGTGTAAAATAAAACACATTATAAAGAGATCAACTTATAGTTTATCAGTAAAGACAAAGTTTGCCTCAGTGTTGCTCAGGATAAGCCTTCAACAATAAGATACATGTTATTCACTATTTTCCTCACATTATTTCTGTTACACTTTTATCTTTCTATTCACATAATTATCGTTTAGTTGTTGTACATGATTCAGTCACTCCTTCCTTCCCGCTAGTATCTCATCACTTAACATGGACAGTTTTCTCTAATAACCCACATTCCTCAAACTTATTTTACTGTTTTTTTACGTAAGAAATAACTTTACATTTTTTATAGATAATTAAGGTTCCTGAGTTATCACTGTATAGAGTCCCAGAGGTGAGGAAACTGTCGCCCCCGCCTAGGGTCTCAGGGTGGCCCGTGACTTTGTTCGAGTTCACTTTTTTCTGTCATTTTAACGGGAGACCCAGAGAGGTATAGAATTTAACGGTAGATTTGGGTGAAATTAAGAGGCTACATATACACTTATAAGACTAACTTGTAATAGCGGAACTGTATTGTGATGATGCCTCAGCCCAGTGGTCATATCCATTAAATCTGCATAGATTATTATTAACATTGAAAATGATAGGTGGCTCCCGAAGATCTTATAATTCCAATAAGGCCTCCTACCTCAAAAGTCTCCCCATCGATGCTTGAAACCACCGTTCTCAAAGGCTTAACCTGTATATGCACAAGCAAAAAACCAGGTAGCTATTTACACATTACTAAGGCCGTGTTTGAAGCTTTCCACAAATTGGTGTTTGAGCCAGAATGTGAATAAGAAGAAACTAAATCCTCTTGTTTCCTCAGTTAAGTTTTCTACAATAAGAGATAGAAGGAAAGACGTAAGAATTAGAAGGAAGAAATGGAATCTACAGTTTCAGTCGTGTCAGGTCATGAAAAACTAGATTCTCTCGTATTTCTGTTAAGTTTTCGTATAATAAGAGACGTAGGATATGACGGAAATAGAATGAGAGAAAAAAATAACGAGGGATACATGAAATACACACCTCGAGTCTCAGCAAGTCACAAAAAGCCTGATATTTAGGATCCCTGAAGACGAAGCCAAGACGCTGTCAATATTTCATTAGGTCTTGCACTCTACGTTTCTTTTGAAGAGATGGAAAGCGTACACTCAGAAAACTAGGTTTGGAAATTTCCCTCTTCCTTCTTGGGTCGGGGAATACATTTTCAGATATTTCACAATTCTTTACATAAAGCCGACGACGGTGAATTGAGGGAGAGCTCGGTAAAGCCTCCGGCCTGGCCACACGCATCTGCCTCGACCAACACCTCCACAAGAGTCCCCTGTGAGTTAACTTGGCAGGCAGATATTTGGGGCATAATTTTAGGACACACACACACACACACACACACACACACACACACACACATGCATACATACATACATACATACATACATACATACATACATACATACATACATACATACTACTACTACTACTACTACTACTACTACTACTAATACTAATACTAATACTACTTTTTTTTCACGTGGCCTCCAGCCTCCCGCAATAGCCACACCTTCGCCGCCATTTTATTACCTTAATATTAAATATCCTAATACATAAGTAGCTATCCTAGCTGTGTTGAATTAGTTGAGCTGCAGATCTATGCGGCATTCGGTGACTGTAGCCTCATAGTCAATATCTGCAGCTGTTGTCGGAGTTGGGGCAGAAGCTCTCGTTCCCCTGAGGCAGAGCAAAGCCGACCGAAGAAGAGAGAAAGACAGTCGACATCTCATCCAGGGTGTAACATAACTTCTGGGCTGCTGCTTCTGTTCGGAGATCAACTCCGCGAGTCTGGCGTAGAAACATCTTGCAATTGGTCCCATCCCACCAGAGGTTGTGAACACTAGAGGAGTGAAGCTGCCTTGATCAACGTTCTGAATTCTCTCCCCTTATGCCCTTATCTTGTCGTTCTCGTTCCTCCTGTGTGCAGCATCGAGAGCTAAGTTACGTTAATATGCGGCCATGGGATAAAAAATCGTTATATCGAAGAAGGCTCGCTGTCCCCGCGTCTAGAAACCTCGACCACTGACGTCCACACGGGCTTCGTTGGATGTGTTTGAAGTCCTGTAACGAAGGTTCTCACCGTCCAATGGAAGGAAGGGCGGTTCCACCATGACGTCGTGGCAGATTTCCCTCAGTAGATTTGCTGTTAGATCCCATACCTCGTCGTACCTCATGCATACGAAGCCCCCTTTTTTGCACACCATGGCGTGGTCGATGTCATAAGATGAGCCGCACACGCATTGGGAGGGCAAACCTTCTACTGGACTACCGTACCTTAGAGCAATGGCATCTGTGAATTCGTGTTTATTAAGGATGAAGCCGTTTGCCCTTATCGGTAACGTAGTTAACCAGTTCGAGGCGCCCACCTCCTGCACTATAGCTACTTTTATTTTCAAGTTCTCTGGCAATTGCTGTAACAGTTGTTGCAATTTATCACTTTGGGTGTGCTGCCGCTCTGTCGTAATGGACCTTCTAATCTTGTTTAATTTGCTGGTATCCACCTGACTTGCTGCAATCTGAGCTATTATGTGCTTAGTGAGAGCTGCCGTGAGCTTGACAGAGTTCTGATGTTCTGTACGGCCAAGCTCCACTGGATTAGTCAATCTCATTCCTCCTAGTCTCGGTGGTAGTGCAAGGAGTGACCTTTCTGCTGGGGTTAAGTGAGCGTTTTTCACTAGTGTTGGAATAAAAGCGACATTGATTGCTTCTTCCAGAGGGCGGAGGAGGGGTCCGATATCAGGGATAGTGTGCATCAGGTTATTCCAGCAATGCTTGACTCCATGGGTGAATGTCGCAAAAGCCGCATGTGGTTCTGTTTTAAGAATATCAGACAGAACTTGGATTTCCTTCACCCACTCATTAACCTTTCCCGTTACGTACTTGGTCTTTAAGTCCTTCGTGCCAATTACCGCACCTAGACGTCTTTGACCGTTCTTTGTTATTTTTGTCTCGCTTCTGCCGAACACCTCCATTGCCTGTTCATAGTGTTCTGGCTTCACAATGAGGAAGGACTTGCTGGCGTTTGGATGGTACCATATTTGTGGGCTAGTGATGTTACCAGGTCCCACCACTTTTTGATGCCCTCCACTTTTCTGCTCCTGTTAGGTCATCAGAGTAAGCGACTTGCTTGACCTCGGTTGTTTCATATTTTATTGTATGTTGGAACACGGATAGGCCTAGTGCGTACATTGCCATGGCGACAGGGTCCCCTTGCGTTGTTCCCTCTGTTGACTGTATGGTGGTATCTCCTCTTAGGGCCTTGAAGCTTGTTATATAGATGTCTGATGGGTTCCTATAGGTATTTTCAACATACATTGCAAAGCTTGGACAGTTGATCTTGATGTTGTGCAGTGTAGCCTTGCCGTTGATTATGTTGAATGCGTTGGAAGCGTCGACCAGAAGTACTGCCTCACAATGACGCTGCTCAAATATCTTTCTCATGGCGTTAGTGGCAGCTTCCTCACCAGCCTGGTGGCCAGCACATACTTGCAGGTTCCCTGCAGCTGCCCTGACATCATCATTTACCATCTCCATTATGCATTTTCCGATGATCCGCCTCAGCACTTCCCCCATTCCTATTGGCCTACATCCTGGATTTTTATCCAGGGGGAATGAGGCGATAGGCCGGCAGAGCATGGAGGTGGTGGCAGCACGAGGTTGCTAGCTTTCTTGTAAGGGCGGCAATGGCATTGCAGAGATCACTTGGTACGGCACCAAACTTGTTATTGATGAGGATGACTCTCCACCCGTTTGCATCCAGGCCCGAAGGGCCGGCCCTTCCCTGTGTTTTCAGTGCTTATTTCCACACCATCCCTCCTGTTATTTTCTCGAACAGGACAGCATTAGGAGGGATATAGGCTCCCTGGAACCTGATGCCTTCCTCTTCACTTGCAGGGGGATGTTTTTCCTTCAGTTGTTGTAATGTCTCTGTTTAAGAGCTTGGGGATTTCCTCCTTTTCCCATATATTCTCCCGGCAGTCATATCTGCCTGTCCCTGTCGCCACTCGTCCGTCGCCATAGGATTTCTGGGGGTATAGGAGTTTGATGATGATGAGAAGCTGGATGATGGCTGCGCATGAGTTGATTTATGTGGTGAGACAGTAGCGCAGGCTGCAACCACACATCTTGGATCTCCCTTTTCCTGATCCATTGGTGCAGGTAGTGGCAACGACTGGGGAGAGGGAGAGTTGCAATGGACTGCCGACAGCCCAGTTTCATGGGTTTCTCCTTAGTAGTCTGTCCATCATGCATTGCCTTCATTCGCTGGTGTAGTCGTTGGGTTCCCATGTTGGTCATCTCCTCTGCCTATACCGCCGTTGGGGTCTTGTTGGAGCTCTGTAAGCATGTCTGCCTGATGCGGGGCACCACCATAGATTTTTCGCTCGGGGTTTACTCCCGTAGTTTTATACTACTAATCAGTAAGGCAGCGGGACAGTAGTTGGTAGGCGCCAGGACGTGTTCACATGCCAGTGGGCCTATGCTCCATTCCTCTGGGGCCCACTGCTGCTCCGAGATCCCCTGCTGGTCTACCCTGGGCCCACGAGGCACCCAGTTACCTTGTGTTGCCACGAGGAGGCACAGCAAGGGTTTTGATGGTGAAGAGGCTGTGTACTGGCAGGGGAAGACTTCACACACACACACACACACACACACACTCCTCGGGCTGTCATGCAGTTTAATTGTCTTTGGATATGCAGTAATGCACGTCCCTATCTTTATTCACACCAAAAGTTCTCATATTGTCTAAAGAAACAAGTATCAGCGTCTTGTTTTTTCTGGTGAATAAATGGTTTATTACTTGCCTAAACATAATATAATTTCTCACTTTATCGCATAGATATTCCAATCCTAGACCAAGCATAATGACGGAGTATATATATATGAAGAGGTTAATTTTCACCACCACCAACTCTGCCACTACCACTACCTGCTGAACCTCTCATCTATCAGGCGTCTTAGTCAGGTCAGCACGTCACAAAATACCTTCTGACAACAGAAAAACTCATTAATATCCGGAACGCAGCAGTCAGTGAGCTTCGTGTGTGTAGAATGACAAAATCTCCTTACAGTGACATATAATTTTCCTTTGATCTTGTTTATTTACAGATAACGATCATAGTTATTGGTGTAAGTCAACACCACCTTTGTCAGACTTGGTGTAAAGGCAATAAAACTGTTTTTTCCTCTATTATTTATTTATTTATTTATTACAATATATAGAGATAACTGCCGATTAGCGATAACTTCCATTAATTTCTCTCCTTTTGGAAACTTGTGACGGGTCATAAACGATCGTAACATTATAATATGAATGAATAACTTCGTACAAATCGTAACTCAACTTATCCAACTTTAGGAATAATTTGGCTGTCTTAGGATGATAAACGGTCTTAAGTGAAATAGGGCACATTTTTACCACACACGAATTAATTTCCATTAGGACACGTTCACACTGAGGCCGGAATCGGACATGTTTTACGCAAATTGTCCGACAATTTCGTCTGAAAAAACAAGGGCAAGGAATAACCCGTTACATTCCTTCACACGGAATAATGTCAGAATCTGCAACGAGTTATTCCATGTCTGTTTTTTTTTTTTTTTTTTTAGGCGACTGTCGGGCAATTTGCGTCAGGATATGTCCGACTCCGGCCTCAGTGTGAACGATCCATTAAATTATTACAGGGATCTGCAACCCTCATATTTGCGGCCGCTTGCGACCAGAAAATGTTTATTTGCGGCTGGCATAATGGCATCCAAAATAGGTGATGAGCGGCTGGCTAAGGGGCAAGAAAAGGCTGTTTGAGCACTGATGCAACGAAACCTAATCTAATATTCTTTGTAAGACAAGGAAACATTATACCCGGCAGCTGACTACACACAAACACAAGTACATAAAATGCTTGTAACAATTACAGTCGGAATTCACAGTCAGTTTTCTCTGAGATTCAGAGTAAGATAATTTTATTCTCATTTGTTTTAAATCCTATTCTTTTTAAACAGACGAGGTCAGTCACTATCAACCATATATTGACCAGGGAAATTTTGGTGATGCATTCGGTTGTAACTCCTGCACCTGCAGATTAATATCCTGAAACACACTCACAAAACCGAGGAGTCATTGTTGGACTTTTGTGAAAAAAAATATACTTGTAACACTGAAACGGGGAGATTGCGTAGTGTTTTCAATGTTTGGGTCAACCTACTTTAGGCAGCAGTCTTATGTAAAGAACAAGTATTGTACCACTCACAGTTCACTAAAACTCACAATAAGGAACGTGATGAAGCAGCTTTTACTAAATTTTAACCAGATTTCACAAAAATTGTGGAGGATATTCTGTCTCGAATTTTATGAATCTTAGAACCATTTCCTTTGTAATGTTGAATGTGAACCATAATTTAATGTTGCATTAATATTTATTGCCACCCATTATGCTACTTAATTGTGTGTTCTGTATACCAGTACTTTTCTGAATATATGGTTTAGTTCTATATTTCTTAAATCCAAATTTCGTGTTATATGTCTGAAATTACTACATACTGCATAACTACACTGTGATGGCTGCCGCCGATTACTGGTTTCTTGTTGGTGACGTGAGATGTGGCCGATGACTGTGTAAAGGTTGCCGACCCCTGAGTAAAAACCTGAAGTTATTATTTGAAACAACATTAGTTGTTTTTAAAGTTTAGCTGGTAAATATCCCTATTTAGCGTGACACACACACACACCCACACACACACACACACACACACACACACATATATATATATATATATATATATATATATATATATATATATATATATATATATATATATATATATATATATATATATATATAAAACAAAAATCTTTAGAAAATTGGTCATAAAATATCAGTATAAATCATGTAATCTCTTTTCATTAAGTAAAGGGCTTAAGCTTCTGTTAATATGATTTATGGAAGATAAAACAAATTCATAAACATTGGACGCGCAATAAAATGTTTATGAAACTCAAACAATTATTGACTAAAATGATGACGTTAACAGAAATTCCAGGAGACCTGAAGTTAACCACGCGAAATACCCCGGGACGTCCACTCTCCTCAGGTGGTGGTGGTTGACGGGTACTGACCCTCTTGTGGAAATTTCACTAAAGAAGAATGGCTACCTAATCGTTGTTTTTAATCGAATTTAGTGAATTACCATATCAGTCTGGGCTTGTGTAAGGTTCAATATTCCTGTCAAGTTTCAAGCCAACCCGTCCACTCCAGTAGATATCACACCTCCCTGACAGTAAACAACTTCGGGCACTGGTTTGATATCAGAGAGGCGTGTTGGAGGACACGAGTAAATAAATAAATTAATAAGTAAAAAGTTGGGTACACATAATAAAAAAATATATGTCAACCAATGCTTAAAAACAAAAACTTTCACACAAAAACCTGAAAACGAAATTTCTATTTAGAAAAATTATTTTTCGTAACTGTTGGTTTAAAGTTTACACGATAAAAAACATTTCTGTAACCCGATATTGAAATACTTTTGGAGCATTTTTATACTAACTTAATTTAGAATATACTTATATACGCTTTAATGTATTTCACATATTTATATATACGTTATAGTGTTTATCTGATACTTTGATAATGGCTTGTTGCTCCGGGTGTTGGAGGGTGATAGGCGTGACTCTCAGGTGTACATAACATCCAGGTAGCGAGTGATGTAAGCAGGTGTTAGGGACTACCTCCATGGAGAACGGACAACTCACCGGCTGTACTGGTTAATCTTAACCCCGGGACCACGAAATATGAGAGATAGTGAGAAAGAGAGAGAGAGCAGTACATAATTATAATAGTAATGAAGATAATGCGTGATATAATGTTACACATTTGATCTTCAGCGAGGTAACTGTTCTGTGATCTTTAGAACCCCAGGATGGTGGTCGTCGCTCGCTTTCTCTCTCTCTCTTTTGGTCCGTCGCGTGAGGAGGTCTTGTAATTGTTTGTAATCACAGGACGATCAGCGCCACAGTTCTCTTGGATGGCTCCTTCGAGAGTTGCAATCATTCTCAATTTTTCTTTAATAATTCTATCATTATTTTTTTCTTATTTTCTTTTTAAAAATGTTTCCAAAGTTTTTCTTTGCTTGGGTGTTTTTAAATGATTCTATCATTATTTTTCTTCTTTCTTTTTCATTTACGATTATAACTATTTTAAAATTATTAATCTACACTGATAAAAGTCATTGCGTGAACACCGTAGCTCCAAGACCATGAAACATAGATACCTGAACTTCCATGCACAAGTAAGGTTATGTTAGCTTAAGTTAGGTATTCTCCAATTGATTAATGTTTCAATATCGAAACTTTATCCTTCCTCGTATACTACATACATATATAATAATGGTTGATCCTCGTGTAACGAGGATGGCCGCCCCAAGGGCCACCTAGGCGTGAATTTGTTCAAGGTGTAGAAGCTGTCGCCAACACAACAACCACACCCTAAGTTGACGAGTTGCATGACCCAGTTTCAAAGAGTAGTCCGAGAAGACCGGACAACTCGCCAACTGCACTGGCTAACCATTACCCCGGAACACGATCCGCAAATCGATTAACATCCAGATCCCCAATTACTGCTGGGTAGACGGGGGCAAATGGCGTAAAGAAACTTGCCCATAGTTTCACCCTGCCCGGGGATCGAACCTGGGTCTGCTCGCTTGCGAGACGAGCGTGCTGACCATTACACCACAGGTCGCCATACATACATACATAAATACATCAGAGCCAACATAATAAGATATACGAACATATAGTCCCTGGCTAAGTTAAGCTAATATTTTCACATATCTCAGTGATGATGGATGGTGTTATGTAGTGATGATTGATGGTGTTATGTAGTGATGGATGGTGTTATGTAGTGATGATGTATGGTGTTATGTAGTGATGATGGATGGTGTTATGTAGTAATGATTGATGGTGTTATGTAGTGATGATGAATGGTGTTATGTAGTGATGATGGGTGGTGTTATAGGTAGTGATGATGGATGGTGTTGTATGTAGTGATGATGGATGGTGTTATAAGTAGTGACGATGGATGGTGTTATGTAGTGATGATGGATGGTGTTATGTAGTGATGATGGATGGTGTTATAAGTAGTGACGATGGATGGTGTTAAGATTATCTATCTATCTATCTGTCTGTCTGTCTGTCTGTCTGTCTGTCTGTCTGTCCATTGTTTTGGTAACTAGTACTACTGAAGACTCATCTCTGCCGAGTAATCAGTTACATAGAATAATTATTTACTTTGTATTTTCAAAAACTTTAAATACTTATAATTTTTTTTTTATGTAAACTCTGTCATATTATAAATTATTTAAATATTGTTATATATGCCTGAACTTTTTTTAACGAGATATAAAAGTTATCAATGGTTATAAAACTTGGTGCTGTTGTAGTATGCAGTAGCGTTTGTGTATGTCAGATTCTTGCCTCTCTCTCTCTCTCTCTCTCTCTCTCTCTCTCTCTCTCTCTCTCTCTCTCTCTCTCTCTCTCTCTCTCTCTCTCTCTCTCTCTCTCTCTCTCTCTCTCAGTGAAACAAATATCTATGAATTATGGAATCAAATAACAGCAAATAAAGTAGAGAAGGGAGAGAACAGGCAATAAAATCAGGACTAACACAACGGGTAATAAAACGGAGAAGAGAGAAGGGAATAAAACACGGAATAATGAGATAACATACAATTAGCACCGAAGTAATGAAAGGAAAATAAATAATAAGAATACAATAATTGGTAACAGAAGGTGATAATGAGACAAAAGCCGATAAGTGGACAAAATGGAAAGATCACATTAATTTTCAGTTGATAAAAATAAGGGTTAAGTAAATAGGTGATAAATTTATGAAGTATGACGTAATGTAAAGGAAACATAACACGTGATAATAACAGTGGAATTACTATATAAGATGAGCGATAACTAGTAGAAACAGAAAAAAGAACAGGCTCTATGGGGAGTGCAACAATAACTGAAGGAGAAGTCAATAGTAAAATAAATGTGTGCATAGAAGAATATAAGATAAAATTCAGGAAGAAGAGCAAAATGAATAAAACTCATGGACAGAAAAATATCAATGAAATTAAGTAGATAGAGTAAATGAGAATTGGGATGAGGATAAGCACTAGAAGGGAGAGAAGAATAAAGTAATAACTGAGAGAATATGAGACTGGAGGTGAGATGAGTAGCCGGAGGGGTAGAGAGAGGCCGGGGCGGGAGATGTAACCATGACAACCACCATGACCTCACTGTGACCTATCGCGACCTGACACCACGCCCCGAGAGGCAGAGACACACACACACACACACACACACACCAACTGTGTGTGTGTGTATATATATATATATATATATATATATATATATATATATATATATATATATATATATATATATATATATCTCACACTGTAGGTGCGCGTGATCTAGGTATATGCTGATAACCACAAGGAAAGAAAAAACACAGAAGTTCCCAAGCGCTTTCGTGTAATTCACATCTTCAGGGGTGAGTACTGTACTCACCCTGAAGATGTGAATTACTTACATATATATATATATATATATATATATATATATATATATATATATATATATATATATATATATATACATATATATACATACATATATAATGTGTGTGCGAGCATTATGTACACAGCTACCCGTACACATTGGAAGGTAATTTATGTATATGTATTCATAAGCACAGTGAAGATGGCAATCAAGTGCAAACACACAGATACAAGTATAGGTGAGAGAGAGAGAGAGAGAGAGACCAATCATTTACTTCATTTAGTCACTAATGCAACATATTAAATCGGCTATCTGCCCACCACATTTGGGATACTTTCACTGTTGTACACAACTTTCAACACAGCGCCCCACTATTGTTCAATATTCGTCAGTATTTTTTCTTAACTACTCTTTTCAACATAGACACCGCACATCACTTCACTGAACACACGGGATAATATTAACCTCTGTCGACACTATGATTAGGTTCAGTTACACTCAGAGGAATATAGGATCACCTGAAAATTAGACACCCCAGCTTATTTCGCCTGATGATTAAACACCCCAACACTTCCTGATGGGGATGGAGTAGGTTAGGTTAGGTTAGGTTTGCTTTAAGGTATTAATAATCAGGTGATATAATCCTAAGGTGATTAGAGAAATATTACATTTTGACTTTTCTCGGTGAAAAATAAATATCAAGAAAAAATAGAGTAATCCTCTGTAAAACTAGGCACACTCATGCCTCCTGTCGGACACTCAGCTCCCAGTCACGAGAGCTTCCTGAAGAGCCAAACTAAACTCATGAGTGAAGTGAACACACAGTTGTTAATTATGCCCGTGTCACTCAAACATAAAAGCTTCTAGTAACAGAACATCATAATACCGGATATTAATCACTCCATTAATTGATAAAAACTGTAGCCTGGATCATGTTCGGCTATTATATCCGGTAGGTGTACAGGGTGTCTCATAGGTCACACTCTACAGGGAAATTAATGTAGTGTGCGGCCAACGACACACCCTGTACACTTGGTAATAAAACTACCTTACAATTTCTGCGCGAAACAAACTGACACTACAAACGAAGTGTTTCAAAAAGGCCCCTGAA
This sequence comes from Homarus americanus, assembly GCF_018991925.1. Lineage (NCBI taxonomy): Eukaryota > Metazoa > Arthropoda > Malacostraca > Decapoda > Nephropidae > Homarus > Homarus americanus. The sequence goes on along the minus strand of NW_024716703.1, from coordinate 20,072,098 downwards.
ACACGGCTCGTGTATGGGTTCGGCCTGGCCACACGTGCTCGAAACAAGTGATCGGCACTCTGAAACGAGTCAGAGTTAATGCTGCCACACTAACACAATTTGAAACTTGATCGGAACTCCCTGCCTCATTTCTCCGTGTCGAATACACATTCTGAGCTGTGTTGTAGCAGCCTAATATTGTGATTTATGTAATTAGTGCTACCAACATTTCCTACTATCTTACATAAAGAATGTGTATGTTATATGAACTGTGGAGATATTCAGATGTTTCGGAACAGTATGGTATATTTTCCAATACGGATAAAGAATGACAATGTGGCATTAGCCCAAAGTGAAGGAGCAATACAAATACAGATTAGAAATTCAGTTGCAAAATAATCTTATACCTTTACTATATCCATTAATTCTGCCAAACATATAATGCATTCCTATATGGCTACTCATCCACTTCCATGGTTACTGTAGTCCACGGTGTGTGGAACATTTAATATAACATACAGTTTAACTTATCAAGATATACTGACATTCTCCAGTCATGTTGTAACAAATTAATTCAATATTGTCAATGAAATAGCTAATTTCGGCCTACCAAATTATGTACGAAATGTCGAACATTCAGGCCTACCAACCCTCACGAGACAACGGCAATGTTCAGTTAGAAAATCATCGGACCCCACCTGTCCGGTATTTTTTTTCCGGAATCATTTTTGTCATTCTTCGCTGCACCGACTCTAGTGAATTTATATCCATTCTATAATAGGGGCACCAGAACTGAACCGCATAATCGAGGTGCGGCCTAACTAGCGCAAGATATAGTTGCAATAAGACCTCTGCACTCTTGTTACTTACACTTCTAGATATAAAACCCAATACTCTGTTTGCCTCTTAGGCCGTAGGTCCGGGCTTACAAGTACCCCTAGGTCTCTTTCACAAGTCGACTTCTCTAGGTTGATGTTGTTAAGGCTGTATACATGATAAGTATTTGTTCTTCCAATATTAAGTACGCTGCACTTGCTGGTGTTGAATTTCATTTGCCATTTTTCAGACCACCCCTGCAGTTTATTTAGATCTTCCTGTAATGCATTTGCATCCTGCCCTGAATTAATTTGTCGCCCTATTTTGGTGTCATCCGCAAACTTGCTCATGTCACTGCTGATCCCAGTATCTAAATCGTTTATGTAGATTATGAACAAGAGTGGGCCTAGTACTGACCCCTGGGGAACCCCACTGGTTACACGGCCCCACTCAGATTTAACACCATCTACGCTGACCCTCTGCATTCTATCGGTGAGCCATGATTTTATCCAATTTAAAACTTTCCCCTCGATACCATGAGCCTTAACTTTTCTCAGAAGCCTCTGATGCGGTACTCTGTCAAATACTTGGCTAAACTCTAAGTAAATAACATCGTAATTTTCGTCATTATCTACTACCTCGAAGACTTTCCTAAAAAACGTTAGCAGATTTGTTAGACAAGATTTTCCCTTTGTAAACCCATGTTCACTTTCTTAAAAACTTGGAAGAGCGCCTGTGTGTATG
>NW_024716703.1:20058059-20065559 GCF_018991925.1 Homarus americanus | reverse complement strand
TTGAGACACCCCGAAGTATCTCATCTCGTTGTTGACTGGCTGAACAAACACCTCCAGTATATAACAGTGATAACGAAGAACCTACGGCATATAATAACAGTAAGATCGTAAAATAATCTCAGAATAAATTACAAGACGTCAGGTACTTACTCATAAAGATACTGTTGGTGATGCGGCCGTCAGCGTCGATGGCGGCGATGGAGAAGTTGTTGGCGGCCAGGATGCGTATGGGTGTGTGTTGCCGGGAGACGATGCGGGCGGCCACCAGCTGGTCCATCACATGCACCTCTCCTCTGGCGATCATCCCTCCTTTAACCATCTGTAGACCGCCCATACCCTCCTGTAGGCGAGGATGATGGTGTTAATGGCGTGGACGATAATGGTGCAGGTGTTAGTGGTGTAAGCGAGTGGACCCCTGGTTCGATCCCCGGACAGGGTGAAACTGTGGATAAGTTTCTTTACACCATTTGCCTCTGTTTACCCAGCAGTAATTGGGAACCTGGATGTTAATCGATTTGCTGATCGTGTTCCGGGGTAATGGTTAGCGAGTGCAGTTAACGAGTTGTCCGGTCTTCTCGGACTATTCCTTGACAATGGGACAACTTGTAAACTGTGTGGTTGTTGTGTTGGCGACAGCTTCTACACCTTGAACAAATTTACACCTAGGTGGCCCTAGGGCTGGCCATCCTCGAACACGAGGGGTAACTATTATTGTTATTATTATTATTATTATTATTATTATTATTATTATTATTATTATTATTATTATGATTATTATTATTATTATTATTATTATTATTATTATTATTATTATTATTATTATTATTATTATATTATGATTATTATTATTATTATTATAGTGGTGTAGATGTTAGTGGCGTGGTTACTGGTGGTAGATGTTTTAATGGCACGCGTGTTTATAATTGATTGTGGCGTAGGTGTTAATGGCTAGCTTTGATTGATAATTGAGAATGATAATTCACACAGGTTAGGATTGTTATATGAGGATGATAATTAGGATGATATATGAGGAGGATAAGATAGTATATGTGGATAATAATTAGAATGATAGTCAGGATGATAAATGAGGATGATAGTTAGGATGATATATGAAGTATTAAGGATAAACAGAGTAAACTAAGATGACACAGAGAAGCTCAGAATCCATTGACCAGGATGATAATTTGTCAAAGAGCCCTTCACTGCTGGTGGCTTGAGCTACCTATCATAGGGACAGACACCCCTGCCCCTAGGGATGACCTCCACACACACACACTATTACTACTATTACTACTACTACTACCACTTTTTTTTAATGTGGCCTCAAGCCTCCCCCAATAGCCATTTATATAAATATATAAATACCAGATTATATGTACGTCAAGGTTAGTATAGTTAACCCACTGTACGGCATCTTTCGTTTTCTATGAATACTGCCTAGATGGCGTAGCGAACGGCGGCATTGAAAAATACACGCAAATTAAAGGGAGTTGAGCTTCCTTACTCTACCTTCCTTGGACAGGAGGCTCAGGCTCGGCCGGAGTGGGTAGCGGGGTCAGTGGAAGAAACACGGAAATCTATCACAGACCATTTACTCAATTTAGTGAGTGAATATCTTCCAGCACCACACACAAACACCTCAAAGATAAGTAACAATTAGCTTTATATAGAGGATTGTGAGTTAATACACTGTACTTAGTTAATAATTATATCTTTGAATCTTATTTGTGGCCATATATAGGTTAGTAGAAAACGAGGTGGTTCGGTACACTGAAACTTGTCTTTTCGGAGTATCGTTACGACGCAAGTTAATTCAAAATAAAAGGTAAATATTTCGGCGCTTGTTATTGATCATCTAGAATATATGAGATAGAATTAGTCCACTCAAATATAAGTAATAATTCAATAAATGGAACTAATAATTACTCATGTTGATTTGAGTGAGGATTGTTATCGGTATCCTATCAGGCTTCAAAGGATCTTCGAAGCCAAGTAGGTGATCGTCAATTCTCGTGATTTAATATTCCTTCTCCACCAAAGTTGAGTAGGAATCTTTATTATTTTCTTATTATAAACTATTATATGTTGGAGGGAGAGTCGAAGAGGGTTGGCTCATTATCTATTCTCCACAGTTTTTGTCATGACAGTGTCGAGAATACCCCATTTGGCACTGGGATTTGGGTTCTTTGTTGCCGGGTTGTGTCTTATGAACCGTCTCTCTGCTGCTCCGAGATCCCCTGCCGGTCTAGCCTGGGCCCACGAGGCACCCAGTTACCGTGTGTTGTCACGAGGCACAGCACGAGTCTTGATGGTGAAGAGGCTGTGTACTGGCAGGGTAGGAGGTGCAATTTGCTTCCCTGTTCGCCACGAGGGCTAGCAAGCGATGGTAGCTGAAAGCGAGAGGAAGCAGCAGTGCCACACTAGACACATTACACCCCTCCGTGTACACACACACACACACACCAAGCTCCTCCTCCTCCTTCTCCTCCTCCCCTTGTTCCTCTTCTTTTAGTTCCTCTTCCTTGTTTTCTTCTCCTTCTGCTCCTCTCTGCTTTCTTTTCATCCTCCTCTTCCTTACCTTTTCCTTCTCTTCCTTTTTTTTCTTTGTTTTCTTATTTTTATTATTCTCAATCTCCTCCCCCCCCCATTCTTCATCTTCATTCCCTTGCATTGTTCTCCTTCACCTCCTCTTCCTTGTTTTCTTCTATTCGTCATCTACTACTTCTTCCTTATCCTACTGCCCCTCCTTCTCGTTGTCGCCCTCCTTCTTTTCTTTTTCTTTGGCCTTTCTTCCTCCTCATCCTTGCCTTCTCTTCGTCATCGTTTTCCTTGCCCCCCACCCTCCCCTTCTTCCTTGCCTCCCTCTACTGCTGCTGCTCCACCTCCTGCTTTTCCTCTCCCTTGCCCTACCCTTCCTTCTCTCCATCCTCTTTCTCCCCCTCCTCCTCTTTCCTTTCCTCCTCTACTCTTTCTTCTCCTCGTTCTCTCTCTTTTTCCTCTCCTCTTTCTCCTACTCCTCCTTCTATTCCTCCTCCTTCCTCCTTTCCACGTTTTCTCTGTCCCCCATCTTCACGTCATTCTGTCCTTCCACCCTTGAAAAAAGTAGAGAGAGAGAGAGAGAGAGAGAGAGAGAGTATGTTGACATTATACCTACATTACCGCAGTCATGTCCCACCCTCCCCCCCCCTCTTTGTTTTTATCTATTCATTAATCTATTTTCGCTCTCTCTGCGTCTCCATTTCTTAATATATTTTCTCTTTCTTTCTCTCTTCCTCTATCCTTTCTCTATCTCTCTTTCTTTACTGTGTCTGTTTATCCATTCATTCTTTATCATCGCTTTCTTTCCTTCTATTTCTATACGCTTGTTTCGCTGTTTTTCTTTTATTTTATTTTATTTTCTGTATCTGTCTGTCTTGTCTTACACACACACACACACACACACACACACACACACACACACACACACACACACACACACACAGGAAAAAAGAACATCTACCTATGTAAGTGAATCTAAGTCAACTTGATCACACTTAAACGTCACCGAGACGTGTATATAAACTGGGTCATACATTTTAAACATCTCTCATGCATAAAAGAATCTCTCTCTCTCTCTCTCTCTCTCTCTCTCTCTCTCTCTCTCTCTCTCTCTCTCTCTCTCTCTTGTTGATCCCATTTTGATGAACAAGATATATAGAGAGAGAGAGAGAAAGAGAGAGATCCGGTAAAATCATCTTACAATTCTATATTGTTTTAGCATGTATATAACTAATACACTTATTCAATACACATAAGACAGAGCAAGTATACATACAACAACCATAAACAATGAAATTATACATACACTATACATAAACAATAGATATACCTGTACATACAATATATTCATAAACATACAATATACATAAACATTGCAGATAAACACAGTATACATAAACAGTACAGTTATATACACAATATACATAAGCAATTCTAATATACAAACATTGAAAAAAAATTCAGAATAAATTTGTCCCTCTCCTCCCCTGTTTCCAAATATAGACGTGTGTGTCAGGGAATGTAATGTCTGCAACAAGGGCTATGCATGACTTTACATTGCATGGTGTAATTACTGTATCCTATCCCAGCTAAAGACGGAAAAAAAAAATGCAGTCTTATGCTGATCCTACGCTCTCCTTCCCTCTTGGGCCAGGGTAACGTGAGCAGGGTTTAGTGTATTGGTCCTTCTGCCCTGTCATTGGGGTTGTGATGATGATGATGATGATGATGATGATGATGATGATGATGATGATGATGATAATGGTGGTGACGACGATGGCGGCGGCGGTGGTAATAATAATAAAAATAATAATAATAATAATAATAATAATAATAATAATAATAATATTTGTCGTGGCATTTCGCAATTTGGATATATTTCCATAAGATAGACAGATTCATAGTTATAGTTAAGAAATATCTGAAGAAAAAATATTTAAAGGAAAAATCTTGATTAGTAATTATTTTTACCATCGAAGTTACGTAGTTGTATGATCTCTCTCTCTCTCTCTCCTACCTGAGCTTGGGTAGGAGAAGGTATGAAATGGGGTAAACTTTCATGTGTCACGTAACTTTGCCAGAGTCTGTTGGTGAGTCACGCCAGTGTTGTGATAGTATTCTCATCGGCCACCCAACACTGCCTGACGACCAACGCACATAATTAACCCGAGGACTGACGTGCAACTGTAGGGGTGGTACAAGTGTTTAAGGAAAGTACATACGTGTTTTAGAGCACGTGTAGAAGAGGTATGTGTGTTGTAGACCAAGTGTAAGGTAGGTACAGGTGTTCTATGGCAGGTGTAGGGAAGGTGCAGGTTGTTCTAGAGCAGGTGTGAGGGAGATATATATGTGTTAGAGGTTAAAGATATCTTTGAGGCCAGCGTGTGTTGGTGTCGGTGCTTCACCACATAACTCTGTGGTTCCTGACATTTAGTTTGGGAAGTTTTAGATTAAAATAATTTATTGTAAAAGTTGCAACCGGGAAGTTTAACAATCTCACATAACTTAACCTAACATAACTTAACCTTAATATCGTTAGGTTAAGTTATGATGTAACGTATTGCAGATTCCTTATGTTCTTATAAACGACTCTGATCTAACCTAACCATCTTAAGCTGCAAGTCCTGGGATAAAACAATTTGACGCCACAATGTTTGTCCAGCACGCAGGGGACAGTCATAAACTTAGTCATAAACTAGCAAATATTATCTAGAATTGGTGAGAAGTCCATCAGTTAGGCGGTGATGGTTGTTGTTGTGAGTGAAGGTGTGTAACACTGTCTCACCTCACCTCACCTCACCTCTCCTCTCCTCTCCTCACCTCACCTCACCTCACCTCACCTCACCTCACCTCACCTCACCTCACCTCTCCTCACCTCATCCACAAAATACATAAGTCATCGTCAACTCCTGGACAACAATGCATCACGTCACTAACCTGGAATTTTTACGTCACTTCTGAGTTACTCTGGTAGTGGCGGTGATTCTCGCGAGCAGAATTAATGTCCTTGTATTACAGGGGAATTTCTTACCTGATGTATTATTATATAATTAAAAGTGTAAAATCGAAGCCCAAACAAGATCTCTTCCTGTAATCAACATTCCAACAACTGTATTAATTAATCATAGTTGTAACTAGTTTATAACGAACCTCACCTGTATCTTGATGTGTTCTACTACAGTGTTTGTCTTATTGTTGTTGGCGAACACAGTGCTATGTTGAGTTACGGGGAGACTTTAACAATTTGTTTCTATCAAGCTACACCAAACTTCTTAACGATAAAATAAAATATTACCGCCAAATGATCATGATAAATATAGTATAAATATAATATAGTATAAATGTAAATATAATATAAAATAATGGTTGCCACCTCGCGTAACGAGGATGGCCGGCCCAAGGGCCACCTTGGCGTGAATTTTTTTAACGTGTAGAAGCTGTCTCCAACATAATAACCACACCCTAAGTTAACGAGCTGCATGACCCAGTGTCAAGGAATAGTCCGAGAAGACCGGACAACTCTCCAACTTCACTGGCAAACCATTACCCCGGAACACAATCCACAAATCGATTAACATCCAGGTTCCCAATTACTGTTGGGTAGACAGGCAAATGGCGTAAAGAAACTTGCCCTAAGTATCACCCTGCCAGGGGATCGAACCCGGGTTCGCTCACTTGCGAGGTGAGCATGCTCACCATTACACCACAGTTCGCCGCAGTATAATATAGTAGTAGTAAATAGATGAAATACATAAGATGAAATAAATTCCTTTAAAAAAACAGATCACTTGGCAATGCGAGGTCTGGCCAGGTGAATCGGACACTGCCGTGGCTGAACTATACGTGTACTGTATGGCAAACTCCTTAATCTTCTCATCTTATATATAGTGTTACGAAATATTGCTTAATTCCCAAAAATAATAACGACAGAATAAAGCAAAAATTTTAACTGCAAATAAACGAGTATAGGTTATTCCGCCTTGGTAACTGCTGTTGTTCAAGAGAGTAATTAGTGACGTCACGCCTCAGGCTGAGTGTGATCAGATTTATGCGTTTTTTACCTTTTCATGGAAGTTACAGCATTAATGTAGTAAAAAAGTGGAACTAGAGTTATTTTTTAAAGTAAGATGTGTGTGTGTGTGTGTGTGTGTGTAATAATAATAATAATGATAATAAACGGTTTATTAATAGAGTTACAGCCGGTGGCTGAAAATATATAGACTTACATTTGATTTAGACATAATGATATAATATGCATTGAATACATTTACAGGGCTGTACAGTACATAAATCAGGAGTTGTTTATTATTTTAGCAATAGATGGGTGTGTGTGTGTGTGTGTGTGTGTGTGTATGTGTGTGTATACCATACACGCAGGGTGATGAAATGCATTTAGTGTGGCAGCATTATTTCAGTGTTAGGGTGCAAGCACTGCTTGCTCTCTCTCGCTTTCAGCTGCCGCCGCTGGCTAGCCCTCGTGGTCTACTGGAAAGCAACTTGCAAAAGTCTTCCCCTGCCAGTACACAGCCTCCTCACCATTAAGGCTCCTGCTGTGCATCCTCGTGGCAATACACGGTAACTGGGTGCCTCGTGGGCATAAGCTAGACCAGTAGGGGATCTCGTAGTAGCAGTGGGCCCCAGAGGGACGGCGCATATGCCCACTGGCATGTGGACACGTCCTGGAGAGTACCAACCATTGTCCTGCTGCCTTACGATTTAACCTTGGTAGGTATAAGGCTACGGGAGTAAGCCGCGGACGAAAAATCTGCAGTGGAGCCCTGCATCAGGCAGACATGCTTACAGAGCTCCAACAAGACCCCAACGGCGGTATAGTCGGAAGAGGTTACCACCGTGGAAAAACGACTGCACCACCGGATGAAGGCAATGCCTGATGGACAGGCTACTAAGGCGAAACCCAACAAATTGGGCTATCGGCAGTCCATTGCACCCCTCCCTCTCCTT